>NC_041224.1:122956840-122975626 GCF_002837175.3 Physeter macrocephalus | reverse complement strand
TCAGACAAAATAGACTTTAAAATAAAGACTATTACAAGAGACAGAAAAGGACACTACATAATAATCAAGGGATCAATCCAAGAAGAAGATATAACAATTGTAAATATTTATACACCCAACATAGGAGCACCTCAATACACAAACCAAATGCTAACAGCCATAAAAGGGGAAATTGACATTAACACAATAATAGTAGGGGACTTTAACACCCCACTTTCACCAATGGACAGATCATCCAAAATGAAAATAAATAAGGAAACACAAGCTTTAAATGATACATTAAACAAGATGAACTTAATTGATATTTATAGGACATTCCATCCAAAAACAACAGAATACACTTTCTTCTCAAGTGCTCATGGAACATTCTCCAGGATAGATCATATCTTGGATCACAAATCAAGCCTTGGTAAATTTAAGAAAATTGAAATCATATCAAGTATCTTTTCCAACAACGATATGAGACTAGATATCAATCACAGGAAAAAGAAAGGTAAAACATACAAACACATGGAGGCAAAACAATATACACTACTAAATAACCAAAAGATCACTGAGGAAATCAAAAAATACCTAAAAACAAATGACAATGAAAACACGATGACCCAAAACCTATAGGATGCAGCAAAAGCAATTCTAAGAGGGAAGATTATAGCAATACAATCCTACCTCAAGAAACAAAAAGCATCTCAAATAAACAACCTAACTTTGAAACCAAAACAATCAGAGAAAGAAGAACAAAAAAACCCCAAAGTTAGCAGAAGGAAAGAAATCATAAAGCTCATATCAGAAATAAATGAAAAAGAAATGAAGTAAACAATAACAAACATCAATAAAACTAAAAGCTGGTTCTTTGAGAAGATAAACAAAATTGATAGACTATTAGCCAGACTCATAAAAATAAAAAGGGAGAAGACCCAAATCAGTACAATTAGAAATGAAAAAGGAGAAGTAACAATTGACACTGCAGAAATACAAAGGATCATGAGAGATTACTACAAGCAACTATATGCCAACAATGGACAACGTGGAAGAAATGGACAAATTCTTAGAAAAGCACAACCTTCTGAGACTGAACCAGGAAGAAATAGAAAATATAAACAGACTGATCACAAGCACTGAAATTGAGATTGTGATTAAAAATCTTCCAACAAAGAAAAGCCCAGGGCCAGATGGTTTCACAGGTTAATTCTATGAAACATTTAGAGAAGAGCTAAAACCTATCCTTCTCAAACTCTTCCAAAATACAGCAGAGGGAGGAAAACTTCCCAACTCATTCTACGAGGCCACCATCACCCTAATACCAAAAGCAGACAAAGATATCACAAAGAAAGAAAACTACAGGTCAATACCACTGATGAACATTGATGCAAAATTCCTCAACAAAATACTAGCAAACAGAATCCAACAGCACATTAAAAGGATCATACACCATGATCAAGTGGGGTTTATCCCAGGAAAGCAAGGATACTTCAATATATGCAAGTCAATCAATGTGATAAACAATATTACAAAATTGGAGAAAAACTATATGATAATCTCAATAGATGCAGAAAAAGCTTTTGACAAAATTCAACACAAATTTATGATAAAACCCCCCAGAAAGTATGCATAGAGGGAACTTACCTCAATATAATAAAGACCATAAATGACAAACCCACAGCCAACATCATTCTCAATGGTGAAAAACTGAAACCATTTCCACCAAATCAGAAACAAGACAAGGATGCCCACTCTCACCACTATTATTCAACATAGTTTTGGAACTTTTAGCCACAGCAATCAGAGATGAAAAAGAGATAAAAGGAATCCAAATTGGAAAAGAAAAAGTAAAGCTATCACTGTTTGCAGATGACATGATACTATACATAGGGAATCCTAAAGACTCTACCAGAAAACTACTAGAGCTAATCAATGAATTTGGTAAAGTAGCAGGAAACAAAATTAATGCTCAGAAATCTCTTGCATTCCTATACACTAATGATGAAAAATCTGAAAGAGAAATTAAGGAAACACTCCCATTTACCATTGCAAAAAAGAATAAAATACTTAGGAATAAACCTATCTAAAGAGACAAAAGACCTGTATGCAGAAAACTATAAGACACTGATAAGGGAAATTAAAGATGATACACACAAATGGAGAGTTATATGATGTTCTTTGATTGGAAGAATCAGCATTGTGAAAATGACTGTACTACCCAAAGCAATCTACAGATTCAGCGCAATCCCTGTCAAAGTACCAATGGCATTTTTTCAAAGAACTAGAACAAAAAATTTCACAATTTGTATGGAAACACAAAAGACCCTGAATAGCCAGAGCAATCTTGAGAAAGAAAAACAGAGCCGGAGGAAACAGGCTTTCTGAATTCAGGCTATACTACAAAGCTACAGTAATCAAGACAGTATGGTACTGGCATAAACACAGAAATACAGATCAATGGAACAGGATAGAAAGCCCAGAGATAAACCCATGCACCTATGGTCACCTCATTTTTGATAAACGAGGCAAGAATACACAATGTAGAAAAGACAGCTTCTTCAATGAGTGGTGCTGGGAAAGCTGGACAGCTACATGTAAAAGAATGAAATTAGAACACTCACTAACACCATTTACAAAAATGAACTCAAAATGGATTAAAGACCTAAATATAAGTCCAGACACTCTAAAACTCTTAGAGGAAATCATAGACAGAACACTCTATGACATAAATCACAGCACTATCCTTTGTGACCCACCTCCTAGAGAAATGGAAATAAAAACAAAAATAAGCAAATTGTACCTAGTGAAACGTAAAAGCTTTTTCACAGCAAATGAAAACATAAACAAGAAGAAAAAACAACCCTCAGTATGGGAGAAAGTATTTCTAAATGAAACAACAAAGGACTAATCTCCAAAATTTACAAGGAGCTCATGCAGCTCAATATCAATAAAACAAACAATCCAATCCAAAAATGGGCAGAAGACCTAAATAGACATTTCTCCAAAGAAGATATACAGATTGCCAACAAACACATGAAAGAATGCTAAACATCATTAATAATTAGAGAAATGAAAATTAAAACAACAATGAGGTATCAACTCACACCAGTCATAATGGCTATCATCAGAAAATCTACAAACAATAAATGCTGGAGAGGGTGTAGAAAAAGGGAACCCTCTTGCACTGTTGGTGGGAATGTAAATTGATACAGCCACTATGGAGAACAGTATGGAGGTTCCTTAAGAAACTACAAATGGAACTACCATACAAGCCAGCAATCCCACTACTGGGCATATACCCTGAGAAAACCATAATTCAAAAAGAGTCATGTACCACAATGTTGGTTGCAGCTGTATTTACAATAGCCAGGACATGGAGACAACATGTGCCCATAGACAGATGAATGGATGAAGAAGATGTGGCACATATATACAATGGAATATTACTCAGCCATAAAAAGAAACGAAATTGAGTTATTTGTAGTGAGGTGGATGGACCTAGAGTCTGTCATACAGAGTGAAGTAAGTCAGAAAGAGAAAAACAAATACCGTATGCTAACACATATATATGGAATCTAAAAAAATTTAAAAAAGATTCTGAAGAACCTTGGGACAGGATAGGTATAAAGATGCAGATGTAGAGAATGGACTTGAGGACATGGGAGGGGGAAGGGTAAGCTGTGAAGAAGTGAAAGAGTGGCATGGACATATATACACTACCAAATATAAAACAGATAGCTAGTTGGAAGCAACCACATAGCACAGGGAGATCACCTCGGTGCTTTGTGACCACCTAGAGGGGTGGGATAGAGAGGGTGGGAGGGAGACGCAAGAGGGAGGGGATAAAGTGATATATGTATATGTATAGCTGATTCACTTTGTTATAGAGCAGAAACTGACACACCATTGTAAAGTAATTATACTCCAATAAAGGTGTTAAAAAGAAAAAAAGGCAGGAGCAACAGGATTTGATATGGGGTATAAGAGAAAGAAAGGTGTCTAGGGTAACACCAAGTTATCCTGAACAACTCGAAGTATAGAGAACAACTAAAATTGGGGGTAGGGGAGTAATTGGCTGAGCATATCTGGTGAGGGAACATCAGGATATTGAGGTCCAAGTATTTTGAATTGGGGGTGTTCAGGAGGGTATTGGTCTATTATTATCCTAGACTTTGGGAGATGGGTTTGGGCAAAAATGCATATTTAAGAGGCACTGGCATGTGATGATATTAAAAGTTACTGGAAGATATGAGCTCACTAAGAGAGTGAGGACACTTAGAGAAAGGGACCAATGATGAGGCCCTGGCACTCACCAATATTAAAAAGCCAGGGAGAAAGGAAATAACTATAAAAAGGGACCAATGAGATGGCAGAAGTGTATGGAGTACTTGAAGCCAAGTAAAGAAAGAATATCTAAGAGAGGGGAGAAATTAACTCTATAACTATACACAACACTAATAGTGCAAGTAAAATAAAAGTTGAGAATTAACCATTGTATTTACAAAATGGGCAGGGGGTGATTTGTAACTTTGAGAAGAACAAATTCAGAGGCATGGTGGGGGCAAAAACCTGAGACTGGGAGAAAAGGATTTAGAGACAAGGAGTAGAATTAACTCTCCAGGAATTTGGCTACAAAGGAGATTTTAAAAATGGGGCATTTGCTAGAGGAGAAAGAAGAATTAACAGGAAGTTTATTTTTTAAATAGGAGAGAAAATAAAGAAGTATGTTTTGCATTAATGGAAATGATCTAATAGAGAATGAAATTTGATGATGCAGAGAGATATATTAAAGTCATTATCATGCTAACAATCAGCAAAAACCCCTTATAAATCACTTACAAAAAATAACTTATTTATTCTTCACAATACTATGATGTATTATTAATATCATTATATTTAAAAGTTGGGAAAATTGAGACAAGACACAGAGAAGGTAACTAATTTACTCCAGGTCATACAAAGAGTGGCAGAGCTGGGATATAAATCCAGGCAATCTAGCTGTAGAGTCCATGCTGATACCAGCTGCTCTGTGCTAGTCCTTAGGGGAGACTTGCTGGAATAATGGTTTTGAGTAGGCTACAGTGAATATGTTCTAGTGCACAAAAGGGGGCATTAGTGTTAGACTGAAACATATATAATAAGTTGGAAGTTGTTAGTGTCAATGTTAGAACAGAATTAGATGTGATGTGATGGTGGGAGTTTTGAAGGTTCTCCCTCTCTCTTTCTCTCTCTCTTCAGAAACACAATCTTGAAACTATCACTAACCACTGATGCCTTCCTTCCAGCTAACAAATTGGGTTTACTACTCATTGCTATGAGGAATAATGTACACCACGGGGATCTGTGTGGAATCTTAGTAGGAAGGTGTTAGAAATTACTTATTGTAGGTTTTGGATTTTAGGGTGATTTGGGGAAAGGTCTAGAAAGCAGAGGTTTGTTTTCAGTGTAAAAGAATACAGAGACAATTCTATGATTTGGTATCTTAAAAAATCTTACCTATAGGGAAGTCTAGATGATTTTGAGCATCTTTTTGTGTGCTTATTTGTCATCAGTATATCTTCTTTTCTTAAGTAAGTGTTGAAATTATGGCACATTTTTGTTGGGTTATTTGTCTCATTGAGTCGTAAGAGTTTTTATATATTCTAGACACGTCCTTTTTCAGATATATGTTTTACAAATATTTATGCCCAGTCTGGAGATTGTCTTTTCATTTTCAAAATGGTGTTTTTTGAGAGCAAAAATTTTTTTAATGAATTTATTTATTTATTTTTGGCTGAATTGGCTATTCGTTCCTGCGTGCAGGCTTTCTCTAGTTGCGGTGAGTGGGGGCTACTCTTCATTGCAGTGCATGGGCTTCTCGCTGCTGTGGCTTCTCTTGTTGTGGAGCACCAGCTCTAGGCACACGGGTGTCAGTAGTTGTGGCATGTGAGCTCAGTAGCAGTGGCTCGCGGGCTCTAGAGTGCAGGCTCAGTAGTTGTGGCACACAGGTTTAGTTACTCCACAGCATGTGGGATCTTCCTGGACCAGGGCTCGAACCCGTGTCCCCTCCCTTGGCAGGCGGATTCTTAACCACTGCACCACCAGGGAAACCCAAGAGCAGAAGTTTTTAATTTTGATGAAGTCCAATTTATTGATTTTTTCTTTAATACCTCATGAGTTTTTGTCATATTTTGGAAATCTGTCATATTTAGGAAATCTTTCTTAAAGTTGCATAGTTTTAACTCATATTTAACTCAATAATCCATGGTAAGTTAAAAATGATATAAGGTATCAGGTAAAGAGATCTTCCTTCTTTTCATTCTTCCCACTTTCCTTCCTTCCTTTGAGTGGCTGGCTAGATGTCTGGCCAGCTAGCTAGCTAGTTTATGGCTCTCCAATATTTTTAGGACTATATACTGAAAATATCAATAACCCATCAAATTGCCTTAGCATCTAGATAGGCTGACTAATGACCCCCAGAGATATCCAGGTCCTAATCCCTGGGACCTATGAATGTCACCTTATATGACAAAGGGACTTTGTAGATTAATTTAAGAATTTTGAGATGGGAACATTATCTCAGATTATCCAGATGGACTCTAAGTATGATCACAAGAGTTCTTATAAGAAGGGAGGGTGAGATTTTACTACAGAATAAAAGGTGGCCATGTACTGGGGACAAAAAGTAGAGTCCAAAAGAGAAGATGCTATGCCACTGGCTTTGAAGATAGAGGAAAGGGCCACAAACCAAGCAATACAGGTAGCCACTGGAAACAGGAAAAGGCAGGGAAACCAATCCTCCTCTAGAGTCCTGGAGAGAGTGCAACCCTGACAACACCCTGATTTTGGCCCAGTGAAACCCAGTTTGGACTTCTGGCCTCCAGAACTGTAACAGAATACATTTTTTTAAGCCACAAAGGTTGTGATAATTTGTTACAAGAACTATAGGAAACTACTATAGAATCTTTATTGAAAACAAATTTACTATGTAACTGAGAGTCTATATCTGGACTCTATTCTGTTCCATTTATCAGTTACCCTATTTTTTTATCAATATTATACTCTCTTGATTACTGTAACTTTAAAATAACTCTTGAAATTAAGGAGCAGCATATAGAAGTTAAAGACTGGACTAAAAAACAAAGCAAGCAAACAAACAACACCCTCAGACAGTAAAAATAGTCCTACAAGAGAACAGAGTTCTCATACATGGACTCAAAAAAATCTATGATTAACATGTCAAGGAATTAAATACCATGAGAGAAATTTTATCCCATAAAAGGAATAAAACGGAAAGTTTTAGAACTGAAAACACAATAATTGAAATAAGACACTCAATGAACTGGAATACACAGTTGAGGAGAGAGTTAATGAACTGAGAAATATGTTTGGAATAAAATATACAGACTAATCACAAAAACACACAAAAAAGATGGAAAATTCAGAAAAGAGTGACCCAGAAGGACTGAAGGATAAAATAGTGCAAAAACACTGAATAAAATGTAAACACTGAGAAACTTCCCAAACTGAGTAAAGACATCAAGCCATATATTAAATAAGTTTTTTAAATACCATGTTGGATAAATAGAAATAACAACATATTTAGGCATTTAAGAATAAAGCTGATGAAAAAAACAATGAAAAAGAAAAAAATCTTAGAAAGCTGCAAGGAAAAAAGTCATTACCTCTAAAGGAATAACAGAAAAACCAACAACATATTACTCAAAAGAAATAAGGAATGTCAAAATAAAATATAATGAAAACTCTAAATGAATGAGAGAAAAAAATGTTTCAACATAAAATTCTCTATTAAAAAATATTCTTTAGAAATGAAGGCAACCTAAAGGAATATTCAGACAAACAAAAAGTGAGAGAATTCATTACCAGCAGATCTGCACTGCAGAGAATGCTAATAAGTGTTTCCCAGGCACAAGAAAAAAAAACCCAGATGAAAGCTAAGAAAGACAACAAAGGAATAAAGGCCAATAAAAGGGTAGTTGTGTGGGTAAATGTATGAAGTAAAGAAATGCAGAACAAAACTGATTATAGAGGAAAATTGATCACATTTCTTCTGTAAAAGTAATAAAATCAAACTCTTATATAACATGGCCAGGCAATTTTCTCAAGAAACTTACAATACAAACTTACTATTATATGTTACCAAGCTAACCATGTGGTGTTTAATATGTATACAGATTTAAATACACGCACACAAACAAAAATAAGACATAACTCAAAAGAGGGAGTTAAAGGGTTGAAAGCCCTTTCATTGTTTAACAAGCTGTAACATTTCAAACTTAAAATGCCAAGAATTCATATTTTAGTTTCTAGGATAACAAATAAAATAGTAAAATATGGTGTATCTAACAAGTTAATATAGGGTGGAAATGGAATAACACAAAGCACATAATATTAAAAGTAAAGGGAAAATAAATTGCAGATTTTGTTCAATTTAACCTATATATTTCAGTAATTTTAAAAATATAAATGGACTAAAATTTCAAACTAAAGAATAAAAATAAATGAACAAAAAAAGGAGACACACTCTATGCTACTTATGAGACAAATCTTCAATATAAGGACAGAGTACGGTCAAAAATATGGAAAATATGCACAATAAGAATAATGTTAAAAACTTGATGTAGCTAAATTATTATCATATACAATAGATTTTAAGACAAGAGTCCTAACAAGACATAAAGAAGGTATACCTGAAATACCTAACCCAGCAAGACTAGGTTACTCAAACCCTGCACATTGCAAAGAAATTTCTTTTGGAAAACATTTTTCCAAATAAAAAGTCTCCAGGACTGGCCCTTGGACAGCCCCTGAAAGATATCCTCTGAGCTGCTGGAATATTCTACCTGATAATGTGTTTTTTTATGCTTGGGGCCTTGGGCCATGCTAAGGCTAGTGTGACCAGATAAGTTTTTGCTAACAAAGTGATTTATGGTGAATACCTGTTTTTGCTCAGGGGACTGGATGCTACATGCCTACATGACTGACCCCTAATAAAAAACCTGGACACCAAAGCTCAGGTGAGAAGCTTCTCTGGTTAGCAGTACTTTGCCCTTATTGTCACACATCACTGATATAAGATTTAATTGTGTCCCTGTGTAACTCCATTGGAAAGAAAAACTTAGAAGCTTGTGTCTGGTTTGCCTTGGACTTTGCCCCATGTGTCCTTTCCCATTGCTGATTTTAATACATATCCTTTCACTGTAATAAACCATGACTGAGTATAACAGCTTTTTCTGAGTCCTGTGAGTCCTTCTAGTGAATCATCAAGCCTGAGGGTAGTCTTGGGTACTCTAACACAGACCCCATCCAAAATTTAAGAGTCCCATCTTTGCTAATAAATGCCCTAACAGTATCAAATGGACCCTCTAAGTTTAGGGATTCAATTTGCATTGTAAATTAGCTATGCAGAGGATTAGTCTTTGTATTTGTTTTTCATAAATCTCTTCTGAATTTCCAGCACAAAAAAAATTTTCTTTGAAAGAAGGAAAATGTATTTGTGTCATCAGTGAATTCTATCACACATTTAAGGAAGAATTATTACCAATTTTAAACAAGCTTTGAGAACATGGAAAAGGTGATGTTTTTCAACCCATGTTCGAAGGCCAAAATAGCCTAGATACCTAAGCATACCTAAGCAAGATAAGGGCATTACAAAATGGAAAAAATAAGAATACAACATATCTCATAAATATAAATACTAAATCCACAGATATATAGATAAGGACAATTTGGCACTACTATATTGTCTTTATATTACATTTACAATGCTTTTTTCATATGAAACTCAAATTATGGAATTCACCACATTTAGAAAATAAGAAAAACTACAAGTTTCTCAATAGACATAGAAAAGGCATGTGATGGAATTTAACCTCTAAACATCCATTCATGAATAAGCTAGAAAGCACAATAGCCAGAACACGGAAACAACCTAAATGTCCAACAATAGATGAATAGATAAAGAAGGTGTGGTACATATATACAATGGACTATTAGCCATAAAAAGGAACGAAATTGGGTCATTTGTAGAGATGTGGATGGACCTAGAGTCTGTCATATAGAGTGAAGTAAGCCAGAAAGAGAAAAACAAATGTCATATATTAATGCATTTATGTGGAATCTAGAAAAATGGTGCAGATGAACCTATTTGCAGGGCAGAAATAGAGACGTAGACATAGAGAACAGACATGTGGACATGGGGTGGGAAGGGGTGGTAGGACGAATTGGGAGATTAGGTTTGACATAAATACACTACCATGTGTAAAATAGATAGCTAGTGGGAAGATTCTGTATAGCACAGGGAGCTCACCTCGGTGCTCTGTGATGACCTGGAGGGGTGGGTTGGGGGGAGGCTCAAGAGGGAAGGGATATGGGTATACATATAGCTGATTCACTTCACTGTACAGCAAAAACTAACACATTATTGTAAAGCAATTTTACTCCAATTTTTAAAAAATGAATAAGCTAGAAAGCTAGGAGAGAAACGTAACGTTACTAAAAATAGTTGAATTATAATGTTTGAAATGTGTGAACTTTATGATATGTGAAATATACTTCAATAAGAGTGTTTATTTAAAGAGGAAAAAATGTAAACCTAGAAATAGAAGGAAACTTTCTAATATAATAAATGATATCTATTTTAAAAACTTACAATCATATTTAATGATAAAATATCAAGAATTGGTATTGCCATAATAATGATGCATAACACCCCTCTACCCAACCTATTGGCTTAAAATAACAATCATTTATTTGTATTTGAACAACTGTGGATCATCACCAAAAGAACTTGCCTTCAGTCTGGGGTTTTGTCTAGGTCTGTTCAACATGACGTACCTCCTTTAAAAACCAGGAAGCTGCTTAAGTCATTATTTTCTCATGATGATGGTAGAAGTACAAGTGGACAAGTTCCACTGAGAAAGCTCTTCTAAAGCTTTTGCGTGTGTCACATCTACTAGTGTTGCATTTGTCAAAACAATTCATAGGACCAACCCCAACATTAATGGAGCAGAAAAGTATAATCAATCCATAACGGAAAGAGAGTAAAGGTTTGCTTTAAAAAACCCAGTGCTACATGTAATGCTACCTGTCCATTGCAGCATTCATCACAATAGCCAAAAAGGTGGAAATAACCAAAGGATCCATCAACAGATAAGTGGATAAACAAAATGTGGTATATACATACAATGGAATATTATTCAGCCTTTAAAAAGAAGTAAATTCTGACACATGCTACAACATGCATGAACTTTGAAGACATTATGCTAAGTGAAATAAATCAGTCACAAAAAGACAAATACTATTTGAATCCACTTATATAAGTAGGTCAAATTCCTAGAGACAGAAAGTAGAATGGTGATTACCAGGGGCTGAAGGGAGGAAGCAATGGAGAGTTATTGTTTAATGGGTACCGAGTTTCAGTTTTGCAAGATGAAATAGTTCTGAAGATTGATGGTAGCAATGGCTGCACAACAACTTAAATGCACCTATCACTACTGTACACTTCAAAAATTATTAATATGGTAAACTTTATATTATGCATATTTCACTACAATTTTAAAAAACACCCAAGCTATCACAATCCATCTTTGCTACTTCTATTTAGGTACTACAGGTCTTTGCTAATGCAAATAGGCAAGAAAAACAGATTAAAGCCAAACAGATAGGAAAAGAAGTCATAAAAATGTTACTCTAAGTAGATCATATGATTTGTTCATATAGAAAGTCCAAAAGAATCTACAGATAAACATGAGAATTAGAGTGGATTTTGGAAGATTGTTGAATTAAAGGTTGATATACAAAAACCAAATGAATTTCTATATGTTAACCACAAAAGAAGATAAAATTATAAAATATACCATTAAAAATAGCATCAATAAATAACAAATATGTAGGAATATAGCTAATAAAAGCTATGTAAGACTTTTACATGGAAAATTATTAAGTGAGAGAAAAGTATAAAAAATCTAAATAAATGAATGGATAAACTATTTTTATGGATTGGAAGTCTCATTACTGTAAATATGTCAATTCTCCCCCAAATAATTTATAAATTCAGTGCAACCCCCTGCCTAATGCTAACAGTGTTTGTGTGTATATTTTTATGTATACATGTGTATGGAAATGGAAAATCTGATTCTAAAATTCATATAGAAATGCAAAGCACCACAAAGAGAAAAACACTCTTGGATAAGAACAAAGTTAGGAGATCTGCCATATCACACATCAAAATTTACTACAAAAGAACAATGATTAAGACTGTGATGTAGCCAAGGATAGAAATGAATGAACAGAACAGAGAAGAGCATTCAGAAACTGACGCAAATCCATATATTCCCTTCAACTATAATAAAAGGGGTACGATAGAGAAAGTGGGAGAAGTGCAGTTTTTTCAAGAATTGGTGCTGGATCAATTTGAGGTCCACATAGGAAAAATGAAACTTTACTGCTACTTAATTTCACACAAAAATAAATTCCAGGTGGATTACAAATCCAAATGTAAAAGGTAAAATGTACAGACTTTAGAAGTTAACACTGGAGAATAACTTCATTACCTTAGAGTAGTAAAAGATTTATTAAACAGAACACAGGAAGCACTAAACAAAATGAAAAATATTAATAAATTAGAATATATTAAAATTGTGAACTTCCTGTGACTTAAGTCTTTATAAAGAGAATGAAGAGGCAAGGAGAAGTTTTTTAGAATAAATATAACTGCCAAATGGCTTATATCAAGAATTTACAGCAAATTTTTTCAAATCAGTATGAAGAAGGTGACAACCCAATAGAAAAATGGACAAGAAAATTGAATAGAAACTTTCTAAAATTGTATGAACAGGTGACCACAAATTATGTAACTCATAAATTACATAATCCACTCTGATCAACCAACACTAATACAGCTATGGAAGGACAAATTCATGAGATACAATAGGTTTTACTCAGAACCCAAACCTCGAGAAAGAATACAGGACAACATGTACAGTAACAACATACAGGAGGCTCACAACTCCCAGGTATGATTCTTAAGGTCCCACTCCCCATTTGGGTTTCATGTAGTCAAGGGAGAAGAACAACTGGGCCTGGAGTACCTGTAAAGCTATAAATTCTAGACACATTGCTATCCCTTTAGCCCCTTTAGGAGTATATGACTAGCTGCCATTTCCAGTTTTTCTGTACCTCATCAATTACATGTCACTTGTCAGTAATCTATTATTCAATGAACAGTCTCAACAATGAGGTACAGGTGATTGGGTTGGTACATAACATTTATATTGGATGCTACATACACTCCCATAAACTCACTGAGTTCATGTTGCAAGGAGGATTCAATGAATAGTCAAATCGTCAGGTTATCCTTGAGGTGAGAGGAAAGGCTGTTAACATCACGTTCCATTAGTTATTAGAAATGTAATTTAAACTACAATAAGATACTGTCACACACCCTTCAGAAGAGGTAATTAAAAAGTGTTGGAGGGCTTCCCTGGTGGCGCAGTGGTTGAGAGTCCGCCTGCCGATGCAGGAGACACGGGTTCGTGCTCCAGTCCGGGAAGATCCCACATGCCGCAGAGCGGCTGGGCCCGTGAGCCATGGCCGCTGAGCCTGCGCGTCCGGAGCCTGTGCTCCGCAACGGGAGAGGCCACAACAGTGAGAGGCCCGCGTACCGCAAAAAAAAAAAAAAAGTGTTGGAAAATAAAAAACAAGTCCTACTTTACAGTAGAGGGAAGTATGTTCAATATCCTGTGAAAACACATAATGGAAAAGAATATAAAAAAGAACATATATATGTATAACTGAATCATTCTGCTGTACAGCAGAAATTAACACAACATTGTAAGTCAACTATACTTCAATAAAAATTTTTTTTAAGTGTTGGAGAGGATATGGTACAACTGGAACTCTAACTACCAGTGGGATTTTAAATTGTACAGGCATTCTGGAAAACTGTTTGGCAGTGTTCACTGAAGTTAAACACACACATTGTCTATGAGACCTTATTTCCACTTCTAAAATATATCATCCAACAGAAACACATACCTAAGTATATGAGTGTTTATGCGAAATGGTACAGGTCTGGCATAATTGTGACAGAGGGGCTAAAAAAAGATACTGGCAGTCAGACTACAGAGGTATCCTTTTACTTATATATCCATGGTTATATAACCAACATATTCTGAAGAATCCTTAATCAACTGAAATTGGTTTCTTTGGTTATCATTTCAATGTCTAAAGACAGAAAAACATAACTGATCTCTTTACCTACTGCCAGATAAATCAGCATCTTACTGAAGGAAAGGAAAATAAAGTGTGCTATTTTAATTGTAGTTTTTCCTTCTTCATTTCTCTTCTTTCTTATATATAAATTCTGTTTTTTCATTTATTAGGAGAAACCAGTCCATAATTGTTTTTCTTGAATTCAAGGAAATAGCATGTAAATAATATATATATATGTATATGTTTGAGTTATTTGCTGACATAAACCAACAGACGTATATAGGAGGCAAAATTCAGGAGAGGTTTCTTCTGGGAAGAGGATCAGAATTTATAATTTGGAAGAAACACATGGGATGCCTATGGGTGGTAGTAATGTTCTTTTTTTTTTTTTTTTTTTTTTTTTTTGACCTGAGTAAAGATTACAAGGGTGTCAGTGTAGTGATAAATTATGGAGTTGTACATGCTTCTCTATATGTATATTATATTAAAACTAAAAAATTATGAATACAGAAAAATGTTTTAAAAGATCAAGGAACTTTGTGGATATATTCATCATCTTAGAATGTTAAAAAATTCAAGAAGTGTTTATCTTTTGAAAATGTGTTCCTTATATTTTTTCCTTCTCTTGCTAGAGAAAATTGCCTCATTTACTAAATAAGTAGGCAGATTTTGGTATGCCTAATTCTAATATTAAAGGGTAACATTGACTATCAAAGGGATGCTTTTTAAAATTTGTTTTTAGAAACAACTGGAAACTACAGATTCAATGCAACCCCCTATCAAACTACCAATGGCATTCTTCACAGAATTAGAACAAAACATTTTACAATTCATATGGAAACACAAAAGACCCCAAATAGCCAAAGCAATCTTGAGAAAGAAAAACGGAGCTGGAGGAATCAGGCTCCCCAACTTCAAAATATACTACAAAGCTACAGTAATCAAGACAGTATTGTACAGGCACAAAAAAAGAAATACAGATCAATGGTACAGGATAGAAAATCCAGAGGTAAACCCATACACATTTAGTCACCTAACTTATGACAAAGGAGGCAAGAATATATAATGGAGAAAAGACAGCCTCTTCAATAAGTGGTGCTGGGAAAACTGGACACTTACATCTAATAGAATGAAATTAGAAACTCCCTAAGACCATACACAAAAATAAACTCAAAATGAATTAAAGACCTAAATGTAAGACCAGACACTGTAAAACTCTTAGAGGAAAACATAGGAAAAACACTCTTTGACATAAACAAGAGCAAGATCTTTTTTGACTCACCTCATAAAGTAATGAAAATAAAAAGAAAAAGAAACAAATGGGACCTAATGAAACTTAAAAGCTTTTGCACAGCAAAGGAAACCAGAAACAAGATGAAAAGACAACCCTCAGAATGGGAGAAAATATTTTCAAATGAAACAATGGACAAAGGATTAATCTCCAAAATATACAAACAGCTTATGGAGCTCAATATCAAAAGAAAACAAACAATTCAATTAAAAAATGGGTGGAAGACCTAAATAGACATTTCACCAAAGAAGACATATAGATGGCCAAAAGGCACATGAAAAGATGCTCAACATCACTAATTATCGGAGAAATGCAAATCAAAACTACAATGAGGTATCACCTCACACTGGTCAGAATGGCCATTATCAAAAAATCTAGAAACAATAAATGCTGGAAAGTGTGTGGTGAAAAGGGAACCCTCCTGCACTGTTGGTGGGAACGTAAGTTGATACAACCACTTTGGAGAACAGTATGGAGGTTCCTTAAAAAACTAAAAATAGAACTACCATACGACCCAGCAATCCCACTATTGGGCATATACCCTGAGAAAACCATAATTTAAAAAGAGACATGTACCACAATGTTCACTGCAGCACTATTTACAATAGCCAGGACATGGAAGTGTCCATCAACAGATGATTGGATAAAGAAGATGTGGCACATGTATTCAATGGAATATTACGTAGCCATAAAAAGAAATGAAATTTAGTTAGTTGTAGTGAGGTGGATGGACCTAGAGTCTGTAATACAGAGTGAAGTAAGTCAGAAAGAAAAAGAAATATCGTATGCTAAAGTATATATATATATATGGAATCTAAAAAAAAAATGGTACTGATGAACCTAGTGGCAGGGCAGGAATAAAGACATAGACATAGAGAATGGACTTGAGGACATAGAGGGGGAGGGGGAAGCTTGGGTGAAGTGAAAGTATCATCGACATATATACACTACCAAATGTAAAATAGATATTTAGTGGGAAGCAGCAGCATAGCACAAGGAGATGAGCTCGGTGCTTTGTGATGACCTAGAGGGGTGGGATTGGGAGGGTGGCAGGAGGTTCCAGAGGGAGGGGATATGGGGATACATGTATGCATGTGGCTGATTCACTTTGTTGTACAACAGAAACCAACACAGCATTGTGAAGCAATTATACTCCAATAAAGATGTATTAAAAAAAACTGGAAAAATACAAGCACATTCTTGATAGAAATAATAATGGTTTGAGATGAGTGTCAAATAATTGGATTTACAGACAGAGAAATAAAGGAGGAAGTATTTTCTTACACTTGCAGATTATTAAAATGCCAAGAACAAAATTCATGCAATGTTAATAATGATAGGTTCACACCCTTCTATATTTTAGACACAAATTTATCTGATACAAATGAAATATCCATGTTCTGCATGCCTTGTTTCACTGCTTTTCATTACAAGTCCTTCACTTGTACAGAAACTTTGCACAATAATATGGCTCAGTGGTGTAATGAAATGCTGTTACAGTACTATAGGAGCTATATCACAATTTCATAGGTTACACTACAACTGAAAAAATTTATCATGATACACTTAATGGGCATAAAGTATGATATATCTTACTTGTAGTTACTGTCATCTAATACCTTTCTCTAACTTAACACATATATATCCATGCTGTATACCTGAGAAGATTTTTCTGTAAGATTTTTACATGTTACTGTTTGACAAGTAATGATGTATTCAATAAATATCCCTAACATAGTTTTACAATACTGAGGAATTAATATATTTTAAAAAAATCAGCATCTTTAAAATACTGAAATAAAGTGATAAAATATCCCAGACATAAATATATGTATCTCTCTATATAAATATAGACTTTTTCAAGTTATATTTCCCTGAAAAATATGCATGGAATTAATGCATAGATTTTTTTTCATATCACATTTCCAGAAAATTTGTTTACTCTAAAAGAGTGGTTTTCCCACTTTAATGTGCATAAGAATCTTTTGATGTTGCTTATTATAACACATATTCTTATGCCCTGCATGCAGAAATTCTCTTTCAGTTCATCAGCAGTTGGATCTAGAACTCCACCCTTTATATAAGCAGCTTAGGTGGTTGTGAACCATATTTTGAGAAACACTGTTCTAAGGATTCAGCCTGTATTCACAAGGAACAATGTCTCTTCAAAATATAATCCTAAAAATAAGAAGAAAACTTGAATTCTCATTAGCATTTAGAAGAAGTGAAACAATATCACAAAAAGAAGCTCATTTTTCATTGACCAGATTCTCAACCTGTGAAGCCAAATTAGAATTGGTTCATAATCATATATCCCTAAGAAAGATTCAAATAATTCTATGTAAATAAAAATACAGCTTACAAGAAAGTAAAGATTTTTAAAAAGTAAAGATTTAAATAAAACAGGATCATGAATGGAGCATTCTAATTTTTAAACTTGTCTTCAGTTAGCTCTTTGACTCAAAGGACCATATAAATGACACAGAAATGAACGAAGAGGTATTTCTTCCTAGTTCTTCATTAGTTTTCCCTATGACTCTTAGAAGATTCCTTACTGTATTGGGTTATTCTTAAAAAGCAAAACAAACAAACAAAACAAAACAAAAACACAACAAAACAAATAAACAACCACCACCACCTATGTCACTAGGATGCTAAAAGGCTTACCTAAGTTTTATATAGCCAAAAAACCTGTAATTTATAACTTATCATAAATGATAATCAAAAAGACATGTTTTACTAACCTTACAATATGATCTATCTACTGCAACTAACAGAGGTCCTTCTCTTGACTGTCATCCATTATTCCGGGTATTCAGGTCAGTAAGGCTAGCACCTTATTCACCTAAGTTCAGGAGTTTAGAAGCATTGTTAATTTTATTTCACTTTATCCGCATATTTGGAAACTATCACCTGCTTCTTTCAATTATACGTATAGGTTCATCCAGTGCAACTCCTGCAGGTCGTGTAATGCTGACAAGACCGCAAGAGTGCTTTTTAAGGAACCTCCATACTGTTCTCCATAGTGGCTGTATCAATTTACATTCCCACCAGCAGTGCAAGAGTGTTCCCTTTTCTCCACACCCTCTCCAGCATTTATTGTTTCTAGATTTTTTGATGATGGCCACTCTGACCGGTGTGAGATGGTATCTCATTGTAGTTTTGATTAGCATTTCTCTAATGATTAATGATGTTGAGCATTCTTTCATTTGTTTGTTGGCAATCTGTATATCTTCTTTGGAGAAATGTCTATTTAGGTCTTCTACCCATTTTTGGATTGGGTTGTTTGTTATTGAGCT
>NC_041224.1:122935757-122956152 GCF_002837175.3 Physeter macrocephalus | reverse complement strand
AAAAAAAAAAAAAAAAGACTGCAGGAGTGCTAACTTCAGGTCCGTAGAGGAACTGTGATTATAGGCCATGACTGCTAAACAATATTTAGAAAATATATACATTGGTCTTTGCCCCTGGTTCCTGGCACAGAAATCCTAAAACCTGTGTAATTTCCTAAGTGATAAGAGCACTCGGAGCATCTTTTGTTCTAAAATTGGTCTTTGTCCCCAGGTGCTGACACAGAACTCCTAAATTCCTCAGAATTTCCTGGGTAATAAGAGTGTGTTTTGTTCTAAATAGGTGGTATGGGCTCCTGGATGGAACCAGAAATACCAAACCATGATTAGAAGCTCAGAACTTTCAAGCCCTACTCCCCATTCTCCAGGAAAGGGAGAGCTGGAAATTGAGTTAATGATGGATCATGCCTACATGATGAAGCCTCCATAAAAATTCCAATAGTATTGGAGTTTGTTGAGTCTCCAGGTTGGGGAATACATTCACGTGCCAGGAGAGTGGTATACCTCAACTCCACGGGGATAGAAGCTCCTGTGCTTGGGACCCTCCCAGACCTCACCCTATGTATCTCTTCATCTGACTTTTCATCTGTATTCTTTATCATACCCTTTATTATATAATAAGTTGGTAAACATAAGTAAGTGTTTCCCTGCGTTCATGAGCCATTATAGCAAATAATCAAATCTAAGGGGGAGGAGGTCATAGAAACTTCTGATTTATAGCCAATTTGGAAAAAGGTTGTGGGTAACCTGGGGATCTACTACTTGTAATTGACATATGAAGTGGGAAGCAGTCTTGGGCGACTGAGCCCTTAACCTGTGGGATCTGACACTATCTCCAGGTAGATAGTGTCAGAATTTAGTTAAATTGAAGGACACCCTGCTGGTATCAAAGAGAACTGCTTGATGTGGGGAAAAAAACCTAGGCATTTGGTGTCAGAAGTGTTGTGAGTGTGGTAACAGCGTGAGAATAAAGGAGAGACAAACAGGAGAAGTGGGGTTTTCCTACTTAATAACCTACAAAAATATGCTATAAACTTAATAAGTCATATAACATGATTTGCAGCCTCTCAGCTTCTGCAAGTATTTATATACCATAACCACTTCAGATAAAGCTTTTACTATTACAGTAAGTAGCTACAAAATCAATTCTGATATTGTACTATAGATTTAGTCTACAAGAGAAAAGTACGGTCATGTTAAAAGCAGTAAGAAATGCTTACAAGAAAAGTTTCCATAAAGTCTCTTTTAGATACCCCTTGTATTCTGAGTATTGATTTCTGGCTTGGCAATCTCCAAAATGAAAATACACCACCAAGAATAAAAGAATTTTAGGATTAACCCACTTATGTATGTCAATTTATAAATCATTTACATAATACTACATTAATATATTAAGCTTATTTTAAAATATTCAAAGGTATTTTAATGATATGTTAAAAATACAGGCAGTTCTAATACCCCTCCAGCACAATATGCATCAGCACAGGCAAGAGCCACACCACTTTGGTGACCACCACTGTCACTACCATAACGCTTCCTATTGAACTTCCCAGGTTTTTCTTTCTTGCTGTCCTAATCTAACTCTAAGAGATATCTTCTTGAAGCTCAAATCTTTAAAAATTATTCCCTCACTTTAACATTGTCTATACTAGATGGTCCACGACAAACACTATGCATTTGGAAATATAAAATATTTCATGAATTTTAACATGCATTTATTGACCCTTCTCCAGTAATATTTAAGGTATATAATTTTTTGAAGTTTTTTCTAATTTAAGAGAGGTTTTTTTTTATTATAAGTGTTACATCTCATTGCCTTGTGACTCTTTTAAAGATTGAGTTCTGGAAACTGTAAGTGAATCAAGTAAAGACATGAAAAATAGGACATATAAACGATGCTGAAAGAATGATAGTAAGTTTCCTTTGGAAAAATAAAGAGAAGAATACAAATAAACCCATTTAATATGGGGACCTCTGTGAACATACAAGTGAAACAAGGAAAAATGATACAGCACTACATCCCATCCAGTGGAATCCCATCTCATACAGGGTAAATGTTCTAAAATCAATTAATTCCTAAGTCGTATGTAATCAAATCATACACAAGGGAGTAATCCCTTTGACCATCCCATGAAAATTTTGTAATAAGAGATCATACTGCAATAATGCTACCAAAGCTAGCTTTTCCTCTAACAATGGATCAGACAGACGTTTTGTCAGCTGGCAACAGATGGAAGTTTTGACTGGCACTTAGAGTCATTAGTATCTCAATTTTGAGTCCTCAAACACTAAAATTACACTCAGGCTACAAGACACTTAAACAATGAGAGGGCTTCTGAAACTGACATTAAGCCTGCACTCATCCCAGGCCTCATCCCCAACAGCAAAAACCTCACTTTCTTCCTTAGGTTCACCTTGGGGCATAAGGGCCTTGAGTACAAAAGCAGTTGAATTTCTTTCATTATTTAATTTTTCTCCACAACCTCTTCCCCTTCTCTTTCTCTCCCTCCAAGAACACATTGTTCATTCTGAAATTCAAAGAATGTAAATATATGCATGATGTAATTTCACACTCTATTGTGAGGTATGCAAAAGACAAGTGTTCGAGGGCAAATTTGGAATAGAAACTATAGAAATGATGAAATACAAGAAAGTATTTAATGATTACAATCTGTTGGGTATTCTGCTTATATTTCTTAGGGGTGCCTAAATATAGCTATATTTTTAAAATCTCTAAACAGCATTTAAATTTTTTATTTAATAAAGTTATTAATGCTAAAATCTTCACAATAATGTACACAGACCTGATTTTTTTTTTAGTCATTTGCCTCCCTCTACTGTACTTTAGTCTCTACAGCTTTTCATTTGTATAATGCATATAATTAGGATATCAAGTTAGAATATTCAAAGTTCAAGCATGATGCCCCAGTTTCTAACAAAACCCACTCTTTTTAGATGTTAACTTATTAAAGGAAAGAATACTACCTCTTGTTTTATGCAATTTCAGGAATTCAGGGTGAATCATAACTATAATGACTAGTACTTTTGTATACCTAGTGTCTCTAGAAGAATTCAAATAGATGTTCAAGGGAAAATAATTGTCATACTTGTGTCACAGGATGAGGGAGACATTTATGTTTCTTTTGCTATTTTTTATAGTTCAAATTTATTTTGTTTCTGTATACATGGAAACAAATAAGAAAAACTGTGTATGTGTATGATTGTCATCTTCTGCTCAGGTTATTTACTTGTCTTATATGTTTGTGTAAGAGGGATGGGGTAGTGGGGAGCAAGATAAGAGAGCAGAGATAAAACTGGAAAAATGTTTTGATCTTTTTCTCCCACTTTAATGAATGAGGAAAATGTAAGTATTTGATTAGCTACATAGATTCCTGTCCCCTTATTTGCTATTAGTATTTTAGGAGTTATTTTTGGAAAATAGACCTCTATTAAATTAAAATTTTCTCCATATTAGTAATACTAAATATCAATGTAAATTTGTTATTCATATTTGTCTTTATTCAAAGCATGTTTTTTCTCAGTTCTGTCATAAACTGGATTTCTCTTATTTATTAAAAGATGTTCAGAGAAATCAAGCAATATGCTTTATATCTACTTGGTTCATCATTTACAGAACTTAAACACTTAATAAATGCTAATTTCTCAAACTTCCAACACCAAAAATAAATGAAGAAGATTACTTCCAAAAGGTTTATTTCACCATACTCCTATGTAGAAAAAAATTATTATTTTCATACTGTATTCAATCAGTGTGTGAACTAGAATTAGGTAGTTTTAAAGCCCATAAAATAAGAGTTTACATTAGCAAATGTGGCAGAAACCTGCAAACTGTCTGTCTAACCTCTTATTTCCAGGCCCACAGCTAGATTAAATTTCCCCAACTCCTTTATAGTTAGTTGAGTTCAAGTCAATCATACAACAAAGCACTAGCCAACAAAATGTGAGAACAAATAATGTATACCATTGCCTAAATAGTACCATTAAAATCTCCTTCATCTATGCTGCACCTTGACCTTCTGGCTAGCTTAATGATGACCAAAGTAATTTCAGAAGCTGCATGTTGATTGACAGATCCACAAGAGGTCAGGAGCCTGGATCCCTGAATTACTGCATGGACTTTTCACAAATTAGAAATAAACTGGTTTTTTTTCCCCCCAGCTTCATTGAGAAATAGTAGACAATACAATTGTATTTAAAGTGTACAACATGATGATATGATATGACATAATATACATTGTGGAATGATTACCAAGATCAAGATAAGTAATACATTCATCACCACCACACCACACACAGTTAATTCTTTTTATGTGTGTGGCAAGAACACTCAAGGTTTACTCTCAGCAAATTTCAAGTATACAATACCACATTGTTAATCATTGTCACCATGCTATACATTAGAACCTCAGAACTTATTTATCTTACAACTGACAGTGTGTACACTTTGACGTACATCTCCCTATTTCCCACTTTCCCAGCCCCAGGCAACCACTGTTCTATTCACTCGTTCTACAAAATCAGCTTTTCTTTTTTTTTTTTTAAAGATTTTACACGTAGGCAATACCAGTCAGTATTTCCTCTTCTCTATCTGGCTCATTTCACTTAGCATAATGCCCTCCAGCTTCATCCATGTTGTTGCAAGTGGCAGGATTCCCTTTCTTTTTAATGGCTGAATAATATTCTATTATTCTATTTTATATAAAAATTATATATATAAAATTATATATATATCACATTTTCTTTATATATATATATATATATATATATATATATATATATCACATTTTCTTTACCCATTCATCCTTTAAAGGACATTTAAGTTGTTTCCATATCTTGGATATTGTGAATAATGCTGCAATTATCATGGGAGTGCAGATATTTCTTAGAGATACTTATTTCATTTCTTTTAGATATATAACCAGGAGTGGGATTGCTGGGTCATATGGTAGTTCTATTTTTAATTTTTTGAGGAATTTACACACTGCTTTCCATAGTGGCTGCACCAACTTACATTCCCACCAACAATACACAGGCTTCCCTCTTCTCTACAATCTCATCAGCATTTATTATCTCTTATCTTTTGATAATAGACATTGTAACAAATATGAGGTGATATCTTGCATTTCCCTGATGATGAGTAGTGTTGAGCAACTTTTCAGGTAACTACTGGCCATTCATATGTCTTCTTTGGAAAAATGTCTATTCAGGTCCTTTACCCATTTTTAATTGAACTAGTTGCTTTTTTTCCATTTAGTTGTATGAGTTTTGTTTATATATTTTGGATATTAACCCCTTCTGAGATATACGGTGTACAAATAATTTCTCCCATTCTGTAGGCTGCCTTTTCAATTTATTGTTTCCTATGCAGAAGCTCTTTAGTTTGATGTAGTCCTAACTTACTTGTTTTAGCTTTGGTTGCCTGTGCCTTTGGCATCTTAGCCAAGAAATTATTAAAAAGACCAATGTCAAGGGGCTTTTTCCCTGTGATTTCTTCTAGCAGTTTTATGGTTTTAGGTCTGACATTTAAGACTTTATATAATTTTTTGTGAGTGGTGTAAGATAGTGGTCTTGTTTCATTCTTTTGCATGTGGATATCCAGTTTTCCAAACACAATTTATTAGAGACTATCCTTAGCCTATCATATATTCTTGGTCCCTTGTTGAAAAGTAGTTGATTGTTAATATGTCAGTTTACTTCTGGGCTCTCTATTCTCTTCCTAAGTATCTTAGTCTATGTGAATGTTTGTATGCCTGTAGCATATGGTTATGATAGATTTGTAATGTAGTTTGAAGTCAGAAGTGTGATGCCTCCAACTTTGTTCTTCTTGCTCAGGATTACTTTAGCTAGTAAGGGTCTTCTGTGGTTCCACTTGAATTTTAGAGTTTTTTCTATTTATGTGAGAAATGCCATTAGAATTTCAGTAGGGAATGCATTGAATCTATAGATCACTTTGGGTAGTATAGACATTAATTCTAATCCAAGAACATGGAGGGCTATCTTTCCATTTATCTGTATCCTCAATTTCTTTTATCAGTATCTTATCAGTGTACAGGTCTTTCACCTCCTTGTTTACATTTATTGCTAAATATTTTGTTGTTTGCAATGCTATTATAAATAGAACTGATTTCTTAATTTTTCTTTCAGATAGTTTGTCAGTATATAAAAATGCAATATATTTTTATGTTGATTTCTTACCTACAACTTTACTGAAATAATTTGTCAGTTATAACAGTTTTTTAGTGGAGTCACTAGGGTTTTCCACATATAAAATGATGTCATCTACAAATAATCTTTCATCTTCCTTTCCAATTTGGATGTTTTTATTTCTTTTTCTTGCCTAATCACTGTGGATACCACTTCCAGTACTATGTTGAATAGAAGTAGTGAGAATGGGCATTCTTATCTTATTCCCAATCTTAGAGAAAAGGCATACAATTTTTCATCGAGTATGATGTTAACTGTGGGCTTGTCATATATGGCCTTTGTTAATATTGAGGTACATTCCTTCCACACCTAATTTGTTGAGAGTTTCTATCGTGAAAGGATGTTGAATCCTGTCAAATGCTTGTCTGCATCTATTGAGATGACTCTATGATTTTTATCTGTCATTCTGTTAATGTGGTGTATCACATTGATTGACTTATGGATTTTGAAACATCCTTGCATCCCAGGAATAAATCCCAATGAATCATTGTGTATGATTCTGTTAATTTGCTCTTGAATTTGGTTTGCTAGTATTTTTTTTTTTTGAGGATTTTCACACCTATGTTCTTCAAAAATATTGTCCTAGAATTTTCTTTTCTTGTAGTGTTCTTATCTGGCTTTGGTATTGGGGTAACATTGGCCTCATAAAATGAGTTTGGAAGTGTTCCTTTCTCTTTAATTTTTAAGAAAATTTTGAGAAGGACTGGTATTACCACAGGGGCAGTAAAGCTATCTGGTACAGGGCTTTTATTTGTCAGGAGATTTTTCATTACTGATTCAATCCCCTTGCTTGCTATTGGTGTGTCCAGATCAGATTATCTATTAATTCATGATTCAGTCTTGGTAAGCTGTAAATGACTAAGAATTTATCCATTGCTTTTTAAAAAAAATTTTTATTAGAGTAGAGTTGATTTACCATGTTGTGTCAGTTTCTGTTGTACAGCAAAGTGAATCACATATATATATGTATATATATCTCTGTATCTCCACTCTTTTTTAGATTCTTTTCCCAAATAGGCCATTTCAGAGTACTGAGTAGAGGTCCCTGTGCTATACAGTAGGTTCTTATTAGTAATCTATTTTATATATAGTAGTGTGTATATGTCAATCCCAATCTCCCATTTTATCCCTCCCCCCGCTTATCCCCTGGTAACCATGTTTGTTTTCTACATCTGTTACTCTACTTCTGTTTTGTAAATAAGTTTATTTGTACCCTCTTTTTAGATTCCACATATAAGCAATATCATATGATATTTGTCTTTCTCTGTCTGACTTACTTCACTCATTATAACAATCTCTAGAGCCATCCATGTTGCTGCAAATGGCAGTATTTTGTTCTTTTTTATGGCTGAGTAATATTCCATGTATATATGTACCACATCTTCTTTATTCATTCCTCTGTTGATGGACATTTAGGTTGCTTCCATGTCCTGGCTATTGTAAATAGTGCTGCAGTGAACACTGGGGTGCATGTATCATTTTGAATTATGGTTTTCTCCAGGAATATGCCTAGGAGTGGGATTTCTGGGTCATATGGTAGGTCTATTTTTAGTTTTTTAAGGAACCTCCATGCTCTTCTCCATAGTGGCTGTACCAATTAACATTCCCATCAACAGTGTAGGAGGCTTCCCTTTTCTCCACACCTTCACCAGCATTTATAGTTTGTAGATTTTTTGATGATGGCTATTCTGACTGTCCATTTCTTCTAAGTTATCTAGTTTGTTGGTATATAATTGTTTATAGTTGTCTGTTAATATCCTTTGTGTTTCTATGGTATCAGTTTAATGTCTCCTCTTTCATTTCTGGGTTTTTTTTTTTTTTAATTCATCATTCTTTTCTCCTTAGTCTAGCTAAAGCTTTGCCCATTTTATCTTTAAAAATGCAACTCTTAATTTCATTGATTATTTCTATTGTCATTCTAGCCTCTGTTTTATTTCTGCTCGAGTCTTTATTATTTTCTTTCTTCTGTTAAATTTTGACTTAGTTTGTTCTTTTTCTAGTTCCTTGAGGTCTAATGTTAGATTGTTTATTTGAAGTCTTTATTTTTTTATGTAGGGCTTTACCATCATAAACTACCCTCCTAGAAATGTTTGTTGGGGCTTCCCTGGTGGCGCAGTGGTTGCGCGTCCGCCTGCCGATGCAGGGGAACCGGGTTCGAGCCTGTGCTCCGCAACGGGAGAGGCCGCAGCAGAGGGAGGCCCGCATACCACAAAAAAAAAAAAAAAAAAAAAAAAAAAAAAAAGAAATGTTTGTGCTTCGTGCCATAAATTTTGGTTTCAATTTTTAATCATCAAATTTGTTAAGACTTATTTTGTGAACTAACATATGATTTATCTTGGGAAACATTCCATGTGCACCTGAGAAGAATGTGTATTCTGTTGAGGTTGGATGGAATGTTCTACATGTCTGTTAGATCCAATTGGTCTAAGTTATGGCTTAATTTCATTATTTACTTATTGATTTTCTACCTGGATGATCTTTCCATTGTTAATAGTGGGATATTATAGTCCTCTACTATTATTGCATTGCTGTATATTTTTGCCTTAAGATCTGTTAATAATTGTTTAGTATATTAAGATGCTTTGGGTACATATATAATTTTATATCCTCTTGATGAATTGACCTCTTTATAATTATATAATGACCTTCTTTGTCTTTTGTTACCCTCCTTTTGACTTAAAGTCTATTCTGTCTGACTTAAGTATAGTTAACCCTGTCCTTTTCTGGCCTCCAGTTGCATGGAATATCTTTTTCCATCACTTCACTTTCAGTCTGTGAGTATCCTTAAACCTTAAATGAGTCTCTGTGTGAGTCTTTATTTCAATCCATTTACACTATATGTCTTTTAATTGGAGAATTTAAACTCTATTTACATTTAGAATATTTATTAATATGTAAAGCCTTGCTATTTTGATTTTAAAAATTGTTTTCTGATTGTTTTCTAGTTTCTTTGTTGCTTTCTTCCTCTCTTGCTGTCTTTCTTTGTGAACTGATGATTTTGAAGTGGTATGTTTTGAATTTTTCTCTTTATCATTTGTGTATCTATTATAGGATTTTGCTTTGTGATTACAATGAGGCTTTCATAATATATCTTATAGTTATAACAGTCTATTTTAAGCTGATGACAACTTAATTGCAAGTGCACATAAATGTTCTACACTTTTACTTGCCCCACACACATATTTTATGTTGCTGATGTCACAATTTATGTATTTTTATACTGTGTATCCATTAACAAAATATTGTAACTATAGTTATTTTTAACACTTTTATCAAGATTCAAACACATATACATTCAATTACCTAAAGTTTATCCCTATTTAGATATTCTACAAACACCTTAAACTCAAACCATTCATTTTAGAAAGGCATTAGTCAGAAGTGGGGGGTATACTGGCCTCTCTCAATGTTCTCAGTGTTCTAGAGGTATACCTATAGCAGGATAGAGCAAATGCACAGTTCCTCAGTAACCTTACTTTCCTTAACTACTGGCCTGAACAAGTCAGTGAAAATTATACTCTCCAAAGCCATATTGTCTTTGAATGACTTACATCTCTTTCCAGATGCCATGTAACCTGCTTATCTAATATTGTTATATGTGGTATAAAGACCCCTAACACCAACAGATCTTGCAAAGTTGGCATTTTCTTCACTTTTTAGAGTTTGATGATGGATGCTGAAGGTTATAAGATGATAAGACTTACCAAAAGAAAATAGGAATGAAATCCAAGGATAAACAGCAAAAAGTTATCCTTTTTCTCTACTGAATCATCCCTCTACATCCCTTGTCACATAATATTGGTGGACTCAATATACGTTGTGCAAAGCTAAATTTGGGAGGGAACATTGTGTAATGTGGTATTAGGAGAGAAATGGTATAATGAGCTATATAAGTCCTGGTAAAAAATAGAGATGTTTTGTAAGGTCTTGAAATTCAAAGTATTAGCTAATGAGATTAATTAAAACTCACCAATAACTGTCTGCCAAATTAATCTTTGCATTTTTTAAAGTCACACCATAATCCCAATCAATGCATCTACTCAAAAAAAAAAAAAAAGATCAGAGATAAATGGGTGTCATGTTGGACATAAAAATCTAAAGTGTAAGTCACCATCTCCTCACACAAATATATCCCTTGCATCTGTGCCCTTATGGATAGACATCATCAGCATTAACACATTTATCTGAGCTATTCTTTGATAGGAACCACTAGGAAACTTCTACACTAGTTTATTATTATACCCAATATGGTATAATCTGCTGTATTAGTCTAACAAACAATGAATATTTCCTAAGTAATTACTGATACTAGAGTAGCAATAAAAACAAAAAAATGACCACTTTCTTTCTTTCTTTTTTTTTTTTTTTTTTTTTTTTGTGCTACACGGGCCTCTCACATTGCAGAGCACAGGCTCCGGATGTGCAGGCTCAGCGGCCATGGCTCACGGGCCTAGATGCCCCGTGGCATGCAGGATCCTCCTGGACCGGGGCACGAACCCGTGTCGTCTGCATCGGCAGGCGGACTCTCAACCACTGCGCCACCAGGGAAGCCCTCTTATATTTTTAATAGAGTTGAAAAAGTATTTGAGGTATGGAGATAGTTTATAAATAAGACTTTATGAAAAGCATAAAATGAATAGCAGAGACTATAAACCATATGTGAGTTCAGAAGAGGGAAGGAGTCAAAATACAATATCATAAAGGTGATATTTGAGATACAAAAAATGCTTATGATTTATGTCAGATGAGAGGAAAAGAAAGAATTTTCCAAGTAAGTAGTAGAAGTCATCATAAATAATGGATATATAAGATTAATTGCTTAGAGGAAAGGTTAATTTCAAATTAAGACACAGTTGTAAAGGATATGAATGAACAATGAAGGTGTTTGGATTATATCTCAGGCATAATTTTTTTAAAAAATCACTCAAGGTTTTTGATCAGAGGAATTATATTAGAAAAGGAGCAGTTTAAAAGATACAATTTTGGGAAAGGTTTACAAGTCATATAAAGAGGGACTAAGATCCCTATATATCTACTTTAGTCCATTACCTTAGAACAGAATGAGGATCCCCAGATGGTAAGACACTTTCAACAAACAAGGGCAGTGAGCCATGTACAACTTAACCAAGAAAAAAAAAGTGTAATTAATTCAATTTACTATGCTATTTTCCATAACCATCTAAAAATAGGAAATCCTGAAGGAATAAATGGAGAGCAAAAAATAAAAAAACAAAGTACAGAATAATAGATGGGAATTTAGTCAATTGACCAGAACAAAAGAAGCAAAAAATGCTCTGAAAGGACACAAAATGAAAAAAGAATTTAATTCACATGATAAAGCAAGGCAAGGCAGTGAAGGTGAGAACAACTGTGTTTAACAATTAAGTAAAGTTCAGTTTCACCTTTTTTTTTTTTTTTTTTTTAATTCACTAACTGTAAACATGCTTGTATCTCTGGGCATTAGTATGTGTTGTTCCTTTCCAGGTAGATGAGTTATTTGTAAATGCATTCATTCTTAGGCATTTCTGTCAAGAATCTACTCTGGCTGATGCCAAAATATCACTGCTGCTAAAACGTTTTTGGTAGGCATGGCCAGAGCAGCTGAGAAAAAAGAATTTAATTCACATGATAAAGCAAGGCAAGGCAGTGAAGGTGAGAACAACTGTGTTTAACAATTAAGTAAAGTTCAGTTTCACCTTTTTTTTTTTTTTTTTTTAATTCACTAACTGTAAACATGCTTGTATCTCTGGGCATTAGTATGTGTTGTTCCTTTCCAGGTAGATGAGTTATTTGTAAATGCATTCATTCTTAGGCATTTCTGTCAAGAATCTACTCTGGCTGATGCCAAAATATCACTGCTGCTAAAACGTTTTTGGTAGGCATGGCCAGAGCAGCTGAAGGATCAATGTGTTATCAGAAATATTAGAGTATCAGTTATGTAACTGTGGCTCAGCAATAATTGCCTTATTTGGTGGTGGACAGAGCCTAGAGTAATTGGCATATGCCCTTACTATCCATATAAAGGGCAAGAAGTTTCTGGTTTCTTTCTACCTCCAATTTAAGTCTTTTTTTTTTTTTTTTTTTTCCTTTCTAGGAACAGGCTGCAGTAGTTTTCTGCTTAAGAACAACAGCACCTCCAAGAACTAGGGAAGATAAAGAGTAACAAAAGAATGCAGGAGAGGGCAATCATTTTGTGTCTGCTCATTTACTGTTATGCAGTATGTATCTTTTATTCTGAGTATTTGCTTCCCATAGTAACCCAAAGGAAAATAAATCTTAAAAAGAGACAAGTCATCTTTCTTGCAAAACTTCAGTCAGACCAGCGCTTTGTAGTCTGACCTAGCTCACCTATATGTTTTACTCTGTCAGAGTGAAAGGAAGCACAGAGAAAGTGAATTCCAGAGTGATTTTCATTGCCAGTAAATAGACCACAAACTGGAGATTATCTAACAGCTGAATTGTTGCTGCCCTACTCATCTGCCTCTCAAAATAACTTTCTTACCAAATAGATTGGGCAAGATGCACTGGAATTGGTCATGACATAATCCACCAAGTTAAGAGTTAGCTTGAGCTAGCTTCAAAAATTTATTAGGCTTTTGAAACAAAGAAAAGATGAGAATGAACCAAAGAACATTACACATCAAAGAAAGAATATGAGGAGAGGCAGAGTAAGGCTCAAAGATCACCAAAGTCTAGCGAGACCTGTTTCTTGAGAAGGGTGGTAGTATATAGGACTAAAAGATAAACATTATCCATGGTGTGAGAACCTTAGAATGTGAAGAGATCAATTCAGCTGCTTTATATGTAGTGCAAACACTTCACTAAATCCTATGTGACTTGTGCAGATTAGGAAGAAAAATGTATCCATAAAACCTCTTTCCCATCACCTACAGTACAATGAATCTTGGTACCCTATTTAATACTGATCTATTTTTAATCTTATTGAGTCTTTGAGAGGTTTCATATTTTATCATACATTTCAAAGAAGGAAATAAACTGGTGCTAGCTCTTTGGAAGAAAGGAATTAAATCTTGTGATGTATGAAAGAAGCAATTTATGTAGCTACTGTAAAAGCACCCATATGAGGTTCCCTGATGTCTGCTGTACCTGTTTTAACTCATACTTTGGGGGACTCTTTTCTCTTACTCCCCCATTCCATTTGCCTCTAAATTACCATATCAAACAAGTTGTAATTGGGGTAATTTAGCACCTTGTAGTAATATTGTTCACTTGGGAAAAGTAAAAACCACTTTCAATTTCATTATTTAGTAGAGCTAGTGAATAAATCATTTGGAGATTCTATTATTATAGGATTTTAAGCATTTTCTATCTTCTGCTTTATCTTATCTCTATTATATACGTTATTTTAAATATGACTCTACTGATATGTATTGATGCATGCTAACATTTTTTTTAAATCCCCTGATGTTTTGCCTAGCTAGTCAAATGACTACCTGTCAATATAACATGTTGATTTTCCCAAGGTCAAGGACAAATGGGCAATCATATATTTCACATTTAACAAAAGCCACCCTCCCATTTAGTGTTCACTTCTTTAGAATATCTCTGAGGGACCGATCTCTGTTTAAGTGAATTGCTTAAACACGTTTCATTCAGGGCTGGAGACTCACATCTCGTAGTTCCAAAAACTTGTTTTAACAGTTCTTTCTGCAAATAACATCTTAGTTACACTGGGTTTTTGGTAGAGCTACACAGTACATAAGAGCAAACACATGATGTTGAGGGATTGTCAACCTAAAGAAAAAGACCAAACTGGAAAGTTATGGATCAACTAAATATACTCTTTGATAAAGGCAAGTGGATATTTAACAAAGAATCTGAGCCTGGGGAACAAAAATCAGGCAGATTCTTGAGGTACTGAAAGGTTAGGCAGCATAGAAGGTTAGGCTGAAACAGCTTTGTCTGATGGAAAGCTTCACAATAAAGTGGATTTGGAAAGTGACTCGGTTCAATATTAGTATATCTGGAGGAGAAATATATATTCCCCATGTCCCTATTGACACAATTCTCTCAGCCCCCTACTTATAATTTGTAGTCTTTTCTAAAAATGAAATAATCTTGATAAGTGCTTTACAAATGTTTTAGAATCTCAGATTTGTTTTTAATTTTTTTCTACCATGTGTAATTTATTAGGAGGATATCAATAAATTATACACATCTCTATATTGTCACTTCTCCTCCCTGCAAAACATCATGTTAATGTTAAAAAAGGACAATATCTCAATTCCAGTTTGAATGATCATTCATGTTATTCTTTCCTTTCTGCTTCAAATGAGCCCTTGAATCAGCTGTTAGCCATTTGACTTTACACAAATAAATGTTTTTCTATTCTCAATTACTAAAATACAAAGCTACAATCTGAGAACAGACTGTAAAATATTATGTATTATTTGTTGTTTAAAAATATTTCTAGAACTCTCTAAATTAAATTGGAAGAGTTTTTAGTTTATGAATTTGATTCCTTTTTATCACTTTTCAAAAAGGCAAAGGAATTTTAATATCTTATAAAGCCACTATTTTTGTTTTGTTTTGGTTTGTTTTGTTGTGGAATGAGGGATGCGTACTAAGGAAATGAAGAGTTTGCTGGTTGATCTGCTCTGCTTAGGTTATAGGGATTATTTATTTCAAGAAAAGAAAGATATTGTTTCTTGCTTTGCATTCAACTTCAGGATGAAAAACTGCCCTCCATATAGTAATAACACCTAGCTTTCCAACTTTAGCATGTTTCCTTTATTTAAATTCTATCCTTAGGCTTCAGATATGTGAGACGCTTCTCTTAGATCTATGATGTCCTACTGTACAATTTCTTAGCAGTACATATCTTGGCTCTCAGAATGGGTCTCTTCATGTTAACTTGGAAGAACAGAAAGTCACTGAAAAGATAGAGAAGATGTGTCCATCTGAGGAAGTAACTAGCTCAGCAAATAACACATTTTGACGTTTTTAGAAAGGTCCACTCTCTATCAGATACTTATAAAATTTTCTTTGAAAATTACAAGAAAAATTCTGTGGGTTTTTTTTTTTTCCTAAGTTTAACCCAGACCCGAGGCACCAATGTGGATTCATATTTCTTTAGGTTTTAACTTTCTGCAAAGTGAAAGTAATAAATAAAATGAAATCTGTTTTATTTGTCAAAGAATTCTTGGGACAAGAGATGCCTTAAAATTGTTCTCCTTCACTTTATTTTCCCATAGTAGACAGAGGATAGGCTTGGCACCAGGCAGAACTTTATTTTCACTAAACCAATAACTATCCTAGCTACATAATCTTAGGCCAATTGTTTAAACTTGATGAGACTCATTCTTCTGAGCTTTAAAAACTATCATCATGACAGCTATTGTGGAGACTTCTTGTGACAATCGAGTAATATATTGGAAAGAACCTGTCTCTGAATCTAGCCTGTGGGGAGATAAAATGCCCCTAGATTTCTCAGGGCTCTTGTGACAAGCCCTGACCTCCTGAGACATGGAAATGTATATAAGGTAGGGAATGTGAGCTTTCAATTCCCCTAGAAGTATTTTATTCTTCACACACCATAAGAATTAGTTCTGCAGCCATTTGTGTAGTTAATTGCTTTGATCCAAAAGTGCCAGATGCTCTGGACTTGGTCCTTAGGTTAAGGCCCAAGGTGCCAGAAAGACAGGAGCATTATCTCTCTAGGTATTTACATTTCAAGAGGTATGAAACCTACAACTTGGTGATATCTTTAGGTCTTAAAAATAGGAGACCCATGGTTTATATGACTCTTAAAAAGAGGCATTTATGGTTCAAAGATTAGAATGAAAACCTAAGATTCTTTCCATCCCATCTCAGGTTAAAGAAAGGGTCAGTTGTCTCTTTCCCATACATAAATGGAGAAAATCTAATGTTCTCTGTTCCTCAGCTATGATATACTTTGAAATTTGTATGCATAGATGTTTGACCTGTCTACATAGAGTTGCCCCTGGGGTAAGTACAAGAGTGTGGAGAACAACATGATAATTATTTACTTTTAAAATAGATAATAATGTGACTCTGGTTCTGAATGCCTTGTGTGTGCACTCAACATAAAATTAATAAAAAATGAGTTTAAAAATCCAACAACGTTAATATCAGGGTTTCAAAACATTTTGCTTTAAAATGATTGGATTCAGTCACCAGGTTGAGAGAAGGTCTCAAGCGAGGTTTGCAGTCATGTTTTCCTAGAGGGGAGGAACCACATTTCTATTTCTAAAATGTCTACAACATTGAGCAGGTGGTGAGAAGAGAACACAGGTTTCAACATCGTTACCACCAACACACATATACACAGAGATACAATAGTTCAATAATATTACCTGGGTGGAGAAAAAACCACTTAATTAGATGCAAGATAAATTAATCAATATTAATTGATTTGACTTAGAGTGCCTAGTAAATGAAAGTCACATCTATCTATCCATAGGTTTCTGTCACCTAGATATAGTTTTCAAACCATCAGTATTATACAGTGATGCACAATGTCATTGGCATCACATCTTCTATGCTTCAGGAGGTGGTTGAATAGGGGATATCATTTCCCAAGGTCATAAAATCTCACTGCTTTAAAAACTTAAGCAGTCTAGGAGGTGACATCATGATGTAGATTCATATTCCCAGAAGCCTTAAAAATGCAAATTGTGGGGTGTTGCAGTGACCTTTCAGCTACAACTGTAACTTCCACAATACTGACTGGGAAACAGACAAGCAGCATGATTAGTCTGTTGCTGACCTTGAGCTATTTACTCATTCACCAAAGCTCTATTTGAATTCAGTGTTGGCATTCATACTTGAACTTAGAGTAGGAACAGAAACACTGCATGCATATAAAAATGATGCATTTCTGAATTCAATTAACTGATAAACTGTTTCATTGTTCTTTTAGGTGTTTTTCTTTCTCTGGTTTGACAATTAAGTCCTTTTAAAATAATTTTTACTAAAATTGCTTAAATCAACCTTCTAAGAGAATTTTTCCTAATGGTATCTGTTTTTCTTAGCTTATAGCAAATTTCTGCCTATTCATTCAAAAAATTTATATTGACTACATTTTGTGTTTATAACATGCTAGACGCTAGTGGGAACAAGGAGGGAGAAAAACTATTGAGAATTTTATAATTTCATTGGGAAAGAAAGTCAGTGCCAAAAGGGTGTGGTTCTGAGTACAAATTCTACAGTTTCAGAAAAGGTGAGATGATTATGGACTTCCATGGTCATGGAAGTGTTCATACTAATGCAGAAAAATATTCCGAGCGTGTGGAAATGGATTAAAAAAACAAAGGGATTGCTACAGTGGGGGTGGGGTGGGGGGGTGAAATGGGTGAAGGGGGTCAAAAGGTACAAAATTCCAGTTATAAGATAATCATGTGAATGTAATGTCCAGGATGGTGACTATAGTTAATAATACTGTCTCGCATATTTGAAAGTTGCTAAGATATCAACACAGACCAAGGCAGGACCCGTTGCCTCACATGACCCTGAGAGAAGGCCCTCTCAATTCATGGTACCACTCACATTCAGAGTAGCCTAACTTCTGGGGCCAGACTGTACAAACATAAGTAATGTACCAACTTTTTCAAAACACGCTGAAAACTATGCTCTAACATTTGAAACATGAAATTGTTTCCTCAATTAAGACACTTCATTGTAATGAAAGTGTACCATTCAGCTTTGTATTAATCCTATAGGTAACAGAATTTCTTATCCCTAAAAAATGGCTTAGAACTTTTATTTATTTCTCTCTAACTGCTTGAAGCAGGGTTAATTAAATTAGTAAGTTAACCTTTTTAAACTAGAGAGAATTTTAAAATATATGATCACATTTGAAAATCATTTTCCACCAATTTTTATGAGTACCTGCTATACACTAGGTACTGTTGTAGGTACTGCAGATTTTTCAGGCTTCTTTGAAACAAACCTTACTAATGCCATCTCTCTCAGTTTTTAGAACTTGAGTCAAAAAGAAAAAAAGATGAAGTAACTAATCCATAATCACACAGCAGGGAAGTAATGAAATTAGGACGTGGACACAGATCCTATGACATTAAATCTTGTGTTGTTTGAATTGCACAAGGCTCTTTTCCCAGCAAAAGTTCAATAAGTGTATGCTAAACAGGAAAGTGGGGGACAGTTGAGGAAGATGGCGGAAGAGTAAGACAGGGAGATCACCTTCTTCCCCACAGATACATCAGAAATACATCTACACATGGAACTGCTCCTATAGAACACCCACTGAACGCTGGCAGAAGACCTCAGACCTTCCAAAAGGCAAGAAACTCCCCAAGTACCTGGGTAGGGCAAAAGAAAAAAGAAAAAACAGAGACAAAAGAATAGGGACGGGACCTGCAGCAGTGGGAGGGAGCTGTGAAGGAGGAAAGGTTTCCACAAACTAGAAGCCCCTTCGCGGGCGGAGACTGTGGGTGGCGGAGGGGGAAACATCAGAGCCATGGAGGACAGCGCAGCAACGGGGGTGCGGAGGGAAAAGCCGAGAGATTCCCGCACAAAGGATCGGTGCTGACCAGCACTCACCAGCCCGAGAGGCTTGTCTGCTCACCCGTCAGGGCGGGCGGGGGCTGGGAGCTGAGGTTCAGGCTTTGGTAGGATCGCAGGGAGAGCACAGGGGTTGGCGGTGAGAACACATCCTGAAGGGGTTAGTGCACCACGGCTAGCTGGGAGGGAATCCAGAAAAAAGTCTGGAGCTGCCGAAGAGGCAAGAGACTTTTTCTTCCCTCCAGCGAGCTACATGCAGAGGCGGGGCCAAATCCAAAGCTGAACCCTGGGAGCTGTGTGAACAAAGAGAAAAGGAAATTTCTCCCAGCAGCCTCGGGAGCAGCGGATTAAATCTCCACAACGAACTTGATGTACCCTGCATCTGTGGAATACCTGAATAGACAACGAATCACCCCAAATTGAGGAGGTGGACTTTGAGAGCAAGATATTATTTTTTCCCCTTTTCCTCATTTTTAATTTTTTTTTGGGGTACGCGGGCCTCTCACTGTTGTGGCCTCTCCCGTTGTGGAGGACAGGCTCTGGAAGTGCAGGCTCAGTGGCCATGGCTCACGGGCCTAGCCGCTCCGCGGCATGTCGGAACTTCCCGGACTGGGGCACGAACCCGAGTCTCCTGCATCAGCAGGCGGACTCTCAACCACTGCGCCACCAGGGAAGCCCGCCCTTTTCCTCTTTTTCTGAGTGTGTATGTGTATGCTTCTGTGTGAAATTTTGTCTGTATAGCTTTGCTTTCACCATTTGTCCTAGGGTTCTGTCCACCCATTTTTTGTTTGTTTGTTTTGATTTGTTTTGTTTTAATTTTTAAAAGATTTTTTCTTAATAATTATTTTCTATTTTTTATTTTAATAACTTTATTTTATTTTATCTTACTTTATTTTATTTTATCCTCTTTCTTTCTTTCTTTCTACTTTTTCTCCCGTTTATTCTGAGCCGTGTGGATGAAAGGCTCTAGGTGCTGCAGCCAGGAGTCAGTGCTGTGCCTCTGAGGTGGGAGAGCCAACTTCAAAACACTGGTCCACAAAAGACCTCCAAGCTCCACGTAATATCAAATGGTGAAAATCTCCCAGAGATCTCCATCTCAACACCAAAACGCAGCTTCACTCAACGACGAGCAAGCTACAGTACTGGACACCCTATGCCAAACAACTAGCAAGACAGGAACACAACCCCACCCATTAGCAGAGATGCTGCCAAAAATCATAATAAAGACACAGACACCCCAAAACACACCACCAGACGTGGATCTGCCCACCAGAAAGACAAGATCCACCCTCATCCAACAGAACACAGGCACTAGTCCCCTCAACCAGGAAGCCTACACAACCCACTGAACCAACCTTAGCCATTGGGGACAGACACCAAAAACAATGGGAACTACGAACCTGCGGCCTGCGAAAAGGAGACCCCAAACTCAGTAAGATAAGCAAAATGAGAAGACAGAAAAACACACTGTAGATGAAGGAGAAAGGTAAACACCCATCAGATCTAATAAATGAAGAGGAAATAGGCAGTCTACCTGAAAAAGACTTCAAATAATGAAAGTAAAGATGATCCAAAATCTTGGAAATAGAATAGAGAAAGTGCAAGAATCATATAACAGGGATCTAGAAGAACTAAAGAGGAAACAAGCAATGATGAACAACACAATAAA
>NC_041224.1:122931881-122935604 GCF_002837175.3 Physeter macrocephalus | reverse complement strand
CCCTATGCCAAACAACTAGCAAGACAGGAACACAACCCCACCCATTAGCAGAGATGCTGCCAAAAATCATAATAAAGACACAGACACCCCAAAACACACCACCAGACGTGGATCTGCCCACCAGAAAGACAAGATCCACCCTCATCCAACAGAACACAGGCACTAGTCCCCTCAACCAGGAAGCCTACACAACCCACTGAACCAACCTTAGCCATTGGGGACAGACACCAAAAACAATGGGAACTACGAACCTGCGGCCTGCGAAAAGGAGACCCCAAACTCAGTAAGATAAGCAAAATGAGAAGACAGAAAAACACACTGTAGATGAAGGAGAAAGGTAAACACCCATCAGATCTAATAAATGAAGAGGAAATAGGCAGTCTACCTGAAAAAGACTTCAAATAATGAAAGTAAAGATGATCCAAAATCTTGGAAATAGAATAGAGAAAGTGCAAGAATCATATAACAGGGATCTAGAAGAACTAAAGAGGAAACAAGCAATGATGAACAACACAATAAATGAAACTAAAAATACGCTAGAAGGATCAATAGCAGAATAACTGAGGCAGAAAAAGAGATAGGTGACCTGGAAGATAAAATAGTGGAAATAACTACTACAGAGCAGAAAAAAGAAAAAAGAATGAAAGGAACTGAGAACAGTCTCAGAGACTTCTTGGACAACATTAAACGCACCAACATTTGTATTATAGGGGTCCCAGAAGAAGAAGAGAAAAAGAAATGGACTGAGAAAATATTTGAAGAGATTATAGTTGAAAACTTCCCTAATATGGGAAAGGAAATAGTTAATCAAGTGCAGGAAGCACAGAGAGTCCCATACAGGATAAATCCAATGAGAAACACTCCAAGACACATATCAATCAAACTATCAAAATTAAATACAAAGAAAACATATTAAAAGCAGCCAGGGGAAAACAACAAATAATACACAAGGGGATCCCCATAAGGTTAACAGCTGATCTTTCAGCAGAAACTCTCTGTAGATGAAGGAGAAAGGTAAACACCCATCAGATCTAATAAATGAAGAGGAAATAGGCAGTCTACCTGAAAAAGACTTCAAATAATGAAAGTAAAGATGATCCAAAATCTTGGAAATAGAATAGAGAAAGTGCAAGAATCATATAACAGGGATCTAGACATACATATCAATAATTACCTTAAATGTAAATGGATTAAATGCTCCCACCAAAAGACAGAGACTGGATGAATGGATACAAAAACAAGACCCATGCTGTCTACAAGAGACCCACTTCAGACCTAGGGACACATACAGACTGAAAGTGACAGGATGAAAAAAGATATTCCATGCAAATGGAAATCAAAAGAAAGCTGGAGTGGCAATTCTCATATCAGACAAAATCGACCTTAAAATAAAGACTGTTACAAGAGACCAAGGACAGTACATAATGATCGAGGGATCAATCCAAGAAGAAGATATAACAATTGTAAATATTTATGCATCCAACATAGGAGCACCTCAATACATAAGGCAAATACTAATAGCCATAAAAGGGGAAATTGACAGTAACACAATCATAGTAGGGGACTTTAACACCTCACTTTCAACAATGGACAGATCATCCAAAATGAAAATAAATAAGGAAACACAAGTTTTAAATGATACATTAAACAAGATGGACTTAAGTGATATTTATAGGACATTCCATCCAAAAACAACAGAATCCACATTTTTTTAAAGTGCTCATGGAACATTCTCCAGGATAGATAATATCTTCGGTCACAACTGATTTAAGAAAATTGAAATCTTATCAAGTATCTTTTCCGACCACAACACTATGGGACTAGATATCAATGACAGGAAAAGATCTGTAAAAATTACAAACACATAGAGGCTAAACAATACACTACTTAATAACGAAGTGATCACTGAAGAAATCAAAGAGGAAATCAAAAAATACCTAGAAACAAATGACAATGGAGACACGACGACCCAAAACCTATGGGATGCAGCAAAAGCAGTTCTAAGAGGGAAGTTTATAGCAATGCAATCTTACCTTAAGAAACAGGAAACATCTCAAATAAACAACCTAACCTTGCACCTAAAGCAATTAGAGAAAGAAGAACACAAAAACCCCAAAGTTAGCAGAAGGAAAGAAATCATAAAGATCAGATGAAAAATAAATGAAAAAGAAATGAAGGAAACGATAGCAAAGATCAACAAAACTAAAAGCTTGTTCTTTGAATAGATAAACAAAATTGATAAACCACTGGCCAGACTCATTAAGAAAAAAAGGGAGAAGACTCAAATCAATAGAATTAGAAATGAAAAAGGAGAAGTAACAAATGACACTGCAGAAATACAAAAGATCATGAGAGATTACTATAAGCAACACTATGCCAATAAAATGGACAACCTGGAAGAAATGGACAAATTCTTAGAAATGCACAAGCTGCTGAGACTGAACCAGGAAGAAACAGAAAATATGAACAGACCAATCAAAAGCACTGAAATTGAAACTGTGATTTAAAATCTTCCAACAAACAAAAGCCCAGGACCAGGTGGCTTCACAGGAGAATTCTATCAAACATTTAGAAAAGAGTTAACACCTATCCTTCTCAAACTCTTCCAAAAGATAGCAGAGGGAGGAACACTCCCAAACTCATTCTATGAGGTCACCATCACCCTGATTCCAGAACCAGACAAAGATGTCACAAAGAAAGAAAACTACCGGCCAATATCACCAATGAACATAGATGCAAAAATCCTCAATAATCTACTAGCAAACAGAATCCAACAGCACATTAAAAGGATCATACACCATGATCAAGTGGGGTTTATTCCAGGAATGCAAGGATTCTTCAATATACACAAATCAATCAACGTGATACACCATATCAACAAACTGAAGGAGAAAAACCATATGATCATCTCAATAGATGCAGAGAAAGCTTTCAACAAAATTCAACACCCATTTATGATAAAAACCCTGCAGAAAGTAGGCATAGAGGGAACTTTCCTTAACATAATAAAGGCCATATATGACAAACCCACAGCGAACATCATCCTCAAGGGTGAAAAACTGAAACCATTTCCACTGATATCAGGAACAAGACAAGGTTGCCCACTCTCACCACTCTTATTCAACATAGTTTTGGAAGTTCTAGCCACAGCAATCAGAGAAGAAAAAGAAATAAAAGAGATATACCATGTTCTTGGATTGGAAGAATCAACATTGTGAAAATGACTCTACTACTCAAAGCAATGTACAGATTCAATGCAATCGCTATCAAACTACCACTGGCATTTTTTACAGAACTAGAACAGAAAATTTCACAGTTTGTATGGAAACACAAAAGACCTCGAATAGCCACAGCAATCTTGAGAATGAAAAATGGAACTGGAGGAATCAGGCTCCCTGATTTCAGACTACACTACAAAGCTACAGTAATCAAGACATTATGTTACTGGCAGAAAAACAGAAATATAGATCAATGGAACAGGACAGAAAGCCCAGAGATAAACCCACGCACATATGGTTACCTTATCTTTGATAAAGGAGGCAAGAATACACAGTGGAGAAAAGACAGCTTCTTCAATAAGTGGTGCTGGGAAAACTGGACAGGTACATGTAAAAGTATGAAATTAGAACACTCCCTAACACCATACACAAAAGTAAACTCAAAATGGATTAAAGACCTAAATGTAAGGCCAGACACTATAAAACTCTTAGAGGAAAACATAGG
>NC_041224.1:122891350-122931378 GCF_002837175.3 Physeter macrocephalus | reverse complement strand
GCAAGATCTTTTTTGACCCACCTCCTAGAGAAATGGAAATAAAAACAAAAATAAACATATGGGACCTAATGAAACTTAAAAGCTTTTGCACAGCAAAGGAAACCAGAAACAAGACCAAAAGGCAACCCTCAGAATGGAAGAAAATATTTGCAAATGAAGCAACTGACAAAGGAATAATCTCCAAAATATACAAACAGCTCATGCAGCTCAATAACAAAACAAGACCAACCCAATCAAAAATGGCCAGAAGACCTAAATAGACATTTCTCCAAAGAAGATATACAGATTGCCAACAAACACATGAAAGAATGGTCAACATCATTAATCATTAGAGAATTGCAAATCAAAACTACAATGATATCATCTCACACCGGTCAGAATGGCCATCATCAAAAAATCTAGAAATAATAAATGCTGGAGAGGATGTGGAGAAAATGGAACACTCTTGCACTGTTGGTGGGAATGTAAATTGATACAGCCACTATGGAGAACAGTATGCATGTTCCTTAAAAAACTACAAATAGAACTACCATACGACGCAGAAATCCCACTACTCAGCATATACCCTGAGAAAACCATAATTCAAAACGAGTCATATACAAAAATGTTCACTGAAGCTCTATTTACAACAGCCAGGACATGGAAGCAACCTAAGTGTCCATCAACAGATGAATGGATAAAGAAGATGTGGCACATATATACAATTGAATATTACACAGCCATAAAATGAAAAGAAATTGGGTTATTGGTAGTGAGGTGGATGGACCTAGAGTCTGTCATACAGAGTGAAGTAAGTCAGAAAGAGAAAAACAAATACCATATGCTAACACATATATATGGAATCTAAGAAAAAAATTTTAAAAAGGTGATGAAGAATGTAGGGGTAAGACAGGAATAAAGACACAGACCTACTAGAGAATGGACTTGAGGATATGGGGAGGTGGAAGGGTATGCTGTGACAAAGTGAGGGAGTGGCATGGACATATATACACTACCAAACGTAAAATAGATAGCTAGTGGGAAGGAGCCACATAGCACAGGGAGATCAGCTTGGTGCTTTGCATATGTATATGTATAACTGATTCACTTTGTTATAAAGCAGAAAGTAACACACCATTGTAAAGCAATTATACTCCAATAAAGATGTTTAAAAATAAAAATAAATAAATAAATAAACAGGAAAGTGATATTTGAAGAATATGAAATTAGAGACTTCATAGCTTTGTGGGGGAAACCCTTGGAAGCAAGCCTGAGGAATTAAATGCCTGGACAGTCTATATGAGAGTAGAGAGAAGGTAAACTTATACATCCAGTCATTAAATCACTCATTCATGCAAAAAGCATATGACAAACATCCACATGCTAGGCACTGAATAGGTAGGGTTACAGAAAGTATGAGGTTTGGGGGAGAATAACAGTGTCTGTGATGTCACATACATTGACGAAAATAAGAAATGAAGACAAGTAAGCTAGCTGAAAAGTAAAGTCAACAGTTCTTCTTTAGGTATTTAAATTGAGCTAAGAATTATTTATATAGAATGTGCATTTGTCAATTCAATACTGAAGTTCAGGAGTTATGTCTAGAAACAAATGATTGAGAAATTGGCATTGTAATGTCATTTAAAATCATGACTATACAGCCAGTCATAAAGGACACCATATTGTGTGATCAATTAAAAGAAATTCCCAGAATAGGCAAATATAGAGAAACAAAGTAGATCAGTGGTGCGTCTAGGACTGGGGGAAAAGAGGTGGGAAGATTGAAGGGTGATGGCTAAGGTGTACAGGGCTTCTTTACTGGGGAATGATAATCTTATTAAAATAATTGTGGTGATAGATATATACTCTGTGACTATACTAAAAGCCATTGAATTGTACACGTTATTTTTTATTCTTTTGAACTGTACACTTTAAATGGGTGAATTGTATGTCATGTGAATTATATCTTAATAAAGCCGCTAAAAACAAAAGCATAACTATAGTTGAGTTTCCAGAGGGATAAGAAAGAAATAAAGAAAATTCAAAGGACCCAAGAGACAGACTTTCAAGGAACAGTTATAATTAAAGGGCCAGAGGAAGAATAATCAAAGGGCAAGTGATAGATAAGAAGGCAACAAATATATTCAAAAATCTCACTGAGAAAATGTCCTAGATTTGAAAGCTCAAACATTATTGAGATAATTGATAGTGCCCATAAGAACACTTGTAGTGTCACAAGCTAAAAGTTTCAGGCAAATAAGGCATGAATAAATAAAGGGGAAGTAAGTAAACTGAGTAAAAGGTATGTATTCAAGATTTTCCTAAGGGAAACGGAGAATGGCATTTCTAAGTAGCAACAAGGATCTGCCCAAATTCTGGAATTTTGGTGGACTTGGTGAACTATCTAGTCTACAAGTTCTCAGAATAGAGTAGCAGAGGGAAAATCCAAATCAAGCCCTTAGAAGAATGCACAGAGTCAAGAACCAGTGAGAACAGAAGAAAAAGCCACGACCAAAGGGTCAAAAGCAGGATCATAACAGATGAATGGAGTCAAGAGCTACAAACTCTCCAGAAAGCAGCTGAAAACTAATGTAAGGAAGCATTTATTAAGTCACAATAAATAATTTCTTGAACATTAATTATATAATGATAAAGAACAAAAATCTTAATGTCTTTCTTGATTGAGCTGATAGTTGAGTAGCAACGGTAGATATTTAATAATCACTAATAAAAATGCAAAGTTCTAACCAGAGGAAGTGCTAAAAACAAGAGTTATCAGGCTCCTGAAAGACTATCATGTGGTGAATGATTCTAACATGGAGATAGGAAAGGCTTCCTTAAGAAAGCAGTGCTTGAACTGCAATTTGGAATTAAAGAGTTAAATAAAGAGGTATTTGGGGAAATTATTTTGGGTACAAAGGATTGAAGAGTGCAGTGTGATGGGAGTAAAGAAACCAACAGTTTCTCTGGTGGTTACAGACCATGTTGGGTCTTACAGGTCATATATCAAAGGAATCATCTTTAGCTAGAGAACAAGGAGAAATTATCAAAGGATTTTAAGGATGGGAGGCATAGTAACATGATCAAATTAACCTTTGCAATACAGAGAACTAATTAAAGAAAGGCTGAGTGAATACAGATAAACAGGACACTGGTATCATCCAGGCAACAGATTTTTTTTTTTTTTTTTTTTTTTTTTTTTTGTGGTATGCGGGCCTTCCTCTGTTGTGGCCTCTCCCGTTGCGGAGCACAGGCTCCGGACGCGCAGGCTCAACGGCCATGGCTCACGGGCCCAGCCGCTCTGCGGCACGTGGGATCCTCCCAGACCGGGGCGCGAACCCGGTTCCCCTGCATCGGCAGGCGGACGCGCAACCACTTCGCCACCAGGGAAGCCCACAGGCAACGGATCTCAATAGCTTGAATAAGAGTGGTGGAGGGCTTCCCTGGTGGCGCAGTGGTTGAGAGTTCACCTGCCGATGCAGGGGACACGGGTTCATGTCCCGGTCCCAGAAGATCCCACATGCCGCGGAGCGGCTGGGCCCGTGAGCCATGGCTGCTGAGCCTACGCATCCAGAGCCTGTGCTCTGCAACGGGAGAGGCCACAACAGTGAGAGGCCCGTGTACCGCAAAAAAAAAAAAAAAAAAAAAGAGTGGTGGAGACAAAGAATAAAGGGACAAGTTCAAGTACTATTTAAGAGGAAATTCTGGCAGGATTTGTTAAAGCACTAAATAAGGATGGGAAGGGAAAGAGAAAAGGATGTCAGGCTTGTTCCTGTGCTTTTGCAACTGGATGGTGACATTTTTTAGTTAAGTAACAATAGGAGGGGTAGGATTGGAAGAGAAAGATAATGAGTCCAGTCTTCATCTCCACATAGGTGGTAATCAGAGCACTGGATATGGATCAAATCAACAAGGGAATAGTGAGTGAAGAATGGGAAAGTAAGAAACCCCAGAACTGTGCCTTGAGATAACATGCAAAGAAGAAAGAGAAGGAATGGATACAGATTAGATGAAAAAGTGGAGGGGAAGAAAAGTGTTTTTGCATGGAAACTCGGAAAAGGTAGTTTTCAGGAAGAAGGGTGGTGATCAGTTTCACATGATTCTGAAATGATGAATGAGCTGTTACTGTAAATAGATATCAGGATAGGCAGCAGAGAGGTCATTGGTGAACTTATTGAGTACTGTACCAGGGTGGCGAATGGGCAGGAAGCTGGACTGCAATGAGGCAGGAGTCAGATATAATGAATAACGAAATTCTGAGAAAATATAAATAATAATGCTGTTTTTCTCGTGGTAAAAACCTCTTTTATTTTATTTTTTTTACCCTTCTGGCAAATTTAATCAAGAAAATAATCAAGATAATATGGAGAATAATAAAACCATCTCTGCTCATTTAAAAACAAAAACAACTAGATAAAATAAACAATTTCTAGGAATAAAGACACCAAAATGAATTCAACATAAAGCAGAAGATGTAAACAAAACAATGACAATAAGAACACACTAGAAAAGTCACTGACATAAATTCATTGAAAGACATTTATGAGTGATTTATAGGTGATTTCTTTCAAATTTACAAGGAAGATACACTTTTCATGATATCTAAACCATGCAAGAGTGTAGAAAATGAAAGAAATCTAATATTTCATATTAGCTTTTTTTTTATACTGGAGTATAATTACTTTACATTGTTGTGTGAGTTTCTGCTGTATAACAAAGTGAATCAGATATACGTATACATATATCCCCATACGCTCTCCCTCTTGTGTCTCCTTCCCACCCTCTCTATCCCATCCCTCCAGGTGGTCACAAAGCACCGAGCTGATCTCCCTGTGCTATGCAGCTGTTTCCCACTAGCTATCTATTTTACATTTGGTAGGGTATATGTGTCAATGCCACTTTCTCACTTTGTCCCAGCTTACACGTTCCTCGCCCCATGTCCTCAAGTCCATTCTCTACATCTGCGTCATTATTGCTGTCCTGCCGCTAGCTTCTTCAGAACCATTTTTTTACTGTTTTAGATTCCATATAGGTGTTAGTGTATGGTATTTCTTTTTCTCTTTCTGACTTACTTCACTCTGTATGGCAGACTCTAGGTCCATCTGCCTCACGACAAATAACTCAATTTTGTTTCTTTTATGGCTGTGTAATATTCCATTGTATATAAGTGCCACATCTTCTTTATCCATTCATCTGTTGATGGACACTTAGGATGCTTCCACGTCATGGTTATTGTAAATAGTGCTGCAAAGAACATTGTGGTACATGTCTCTTTTTGAATTATGGTTTTCTCAGGGTATATGCCCAGTACTGGGATTGCTGGGTCATATGGCAGTTCTATTTTTAGTTTTTTAAGGAACCTCCATACTGTTCTCCATATTGGCTGTATCAAATTACATTCCCACCAACAGTGCAAGAGGATTCCCTTTTCTACCCACCCTCTCTAGCATTTATTGTTTCTAGATTTTTTGATGCTGGCCATTCTGACTGTTGTGACATGATACCTCATTGTAGTTTTACTTTCATTTCTCTAATGATTACTGATGTTGAGCATCCTTTCATATGTTTGTTGGCAATCTGTATATCTTCTTTGGAGAAATGTCTATTTAGGTCTTCTGCCCATTTTTGGATTAGGTTTTTTTGTTTTTTGATACTGAGCTGCATGAGCTGCTTGTATATTTTAGAGATTAATCCTTTGTCAGTGGCTTCATTTGCAAATATTTTCTCCCATTCTGAGGGTTGTCTTTTCATCTTGCTTATGGTTTTCTTTGCTGTGCAAAAGCTTTTAAGTTTCAATAGGTCCAATTTATTTATTTTTCTTTTTATTTCCATTTCTCTAGGAGGTGGGTCAAAAAGGATTTTGCTGTGATTTATGTCAAAGACTGTTCTGCCTATGTTTTCCTCTAGGAGTTTTAAAATGTCTGGCCTTACACTTCGGTCTTTAATCCATTTTGAGTTTATTTTTGTGTATGGTGTTAAGGAGTGTTCTGATTTCATTCTTTTACATGTAGCTTTCCAGTTTTCCAGGCACCACTTATTAAAGAGGTTGTCTTTTCTCCATTGTATATTCTTGTCTCCTTTATCAAAGATAAGATGACCATATGTGTGTGGGATTATCTCTTGTCTTTCTATCCTGTTCCATTGATCTATATTTCTGTTTTTGTGCCAGTACCATATTGTCTTGATTACTGTAGCTTTGTAGTATAGTCTGAAGTCAGGGAGTCCGATTCCTCCAGCTCCATTTTTTTCCCTCAAGATTGCTCTGGCTACTTGGGGTCTTTTGTGTTTCCATACAAATTGTGAAATTTTCTGTTCTAGTTCTGTGAAAAAAGACATTGGTAGTTTGATAGGGATTGCACTGAATCTGTAGATTGCTTTGGGTAGTATAGTCATTTTCACAATGTTGATTCTTCCAATCCAAAAACATGGTATACCTCTCCATCTGTTTGTATTGTCGTTAATGACTTTCATCAGTGTCTTATAGTTTTCTGCATACAGGTCTTTTGTCTCCTTAGGTAGGTTTCTTCCTAGGTATTTTAGTCTTTTTGTTGCAATGGTAAATAGGAGTGTTTCCTTAATTTCTTTCAGATGTTTCATCATTAGTGTAGAAGAATGCAAGAGTTTTCTGTGCATTAATTTTGTATCCTGCTATTTTACCAAATTAATTGATTAGCTCTAGTAGTTTTCTGGTGGCATGTTTAGGATTCTCTATTTATAGTATCATGTCATATGCAAACAATGACAGTTTCACTTCTTCTTTTCCAATTTGGATGGATTCTTTTAATCTCTTTTATAGCTTTGATTGCTGTAGCTAAAACTTCCAGAACTATGTTGAATAATAGTGGTGAGAGTGGGCAACCCTGTCTTGTTTTTGATCTTAGAGGAAATGGTTTCAATTTTTCACCATTGAAAACGATGTTGGTTGTGGGTTTGCCATATATGGCCATATTATGTTGAGGTAAGTTCCCTCTATGCCTACTCTCTGGAGAGATTTTATCATAATTGGGTGTTGAATTTTGTCAAAAGCTTTTTCTGCATCCATTGAGATGATCATATGGTTTTTATCCTTCAACCTGTTAATATGGTGTATCACATTGATTGATTTGCATATATTGCAGAATCCTTGCATTCCTGGGATAAATGCCACTTGATCATGGTGTATGATCCTTTTAATGTGCTGTTGGATTCTGTTTTCTAGTATTTTGTTGAGGATTTTTGCATCTATGTCCATCAGTGATATTGGCCTGCAGTTTTCTTTTTTTGTGACAACTTTGTTTGGTTTTCATATCAGGGTGATGATCGTCTCATAGAATGATTTTGGAAGTGTTCCTCCCTCTGCAATTTTGTGGAAGACTTTGAGAAGGATAAGTGTTAGCTCTTCTCTAAATGTTTAATGAAATTCACCCATGAATCCGTCTGGTCCTGGGCTTTTGTTTCTTGAAATATTCTTAATCACAGTTTCAATATCAGAGCTTGTGATTTGTCTGTTTATATCTTCTATTTCCTCCTGGTTCATTCTCAGAAGGTTGTACTTTTCTAGAAATTTGTACATTTCTTCCACATTGTCCATTTTATTGGCATAGAGTTGCTTGTAGTAATCACTCATGATCCTTTATATTTCTGCCATGTCAGTTGTTACTTCTCCTTTTTCATTTCTAATTCTTTTGATTTGAGTCTTCTCCCTTTTTTTATGACTCTGGCTAATGGTTTATCAATTTTGTTTATCTACTCGAAGAATGAGCTTTTAGTCATACTGATCTTTGATATCATTTCCATAATTTCTTTTTCATTTATTTCTGGTCTGATCTTTATGATTCCTTTCCTTCTGCTAACTTTGAGGTTTTTTTGTTCTTCTTTCTCTAATTGCTTTAGGTGTAAGATTAGATTGTTTATTTGAGATTTTTCTTGTTTATTGCAGTAGAATGTACTGCTATAACCTTCCCTCTTAGAACTGCTTTTGCTGCATCCCATAGGTTTGGGGCAATTGTGTTCTCAGTGTAATTTTTTTTCTAGGTATTTTTTTTATTTCCTCTTTGATTTCTTCAGTGATCTCTTGGTCATTTAGTACTGTAATGTTTAGCCTCCATGTGTTTGTCTTTTTTACAGTTTTTTCCTGTAATTGATACCTAGTCTCATAGCACTGTGGTCAGAAAAGATACTTGATATGATTTCACTTTTCTTAAATTTACCAAGGCTTGATTTGTGACCCAAGATATGATCTATCCTGGAGAATGTTGCATGAGCACTTGAGAAGAATGTTTATTCTGTTGTTTTTGGATGGAATGTCCTATAAATATCTATTAAGTCCATCTTGTTTAATGTGCCATTTAAAGCTTGTGTTTCCTTATTTATTTTTATTTTGGTTGATCTATCCATTGGTAAAAGTTGGGTTTAAAGTCCCCTACTATTATTGTGTTAACGTTGATTTCCCCTTTTATGGCTGTTAGCATATGCCTTATGTATTGAGGTTCTCCTATGTTGGGTGCATACATCTTTACAATTGTTATATCTTCTCCTTGGATTGATTCCTTGATCATTATGTAGTGTTCTTCTTTGTCTCTTGCAATAGTCTTTGTTTTAAAGTCTATTTTGTCTGATATGAGAATTGCTACTCCAGCTTTCTCTTGATTTCCAGTTGCATGGAATATCTTTTTCCATCCCCTCACTTTCAGTCTGTATGTGTCCCTAGGTCTGAAGTGGGTGTCTTGTAGACAGCATATGTATGGGTCTTGCTTTTGTATCCATTTAGCCAGTATGTCTTTTGGTTGGAGCACTTAATCCATTTACCTTTAAGGTAATTATCAATATGTATGTTCCTATTGCCATTTTCTTAATTGTTTTGGGTTTCTTATTGTAGGTCTTTTCCTTCTCTTGTTTCTCCTGCCTAGGGAAGTTCCTTTGGCATTTGTTGTAGAGCTGGTTTGGTGGTGCTATATTCTCTTAGCTTTTGCTTATCTGTAAAGCTTTTGATTTCTCCATCAAATCTGAATGTGATCCTTGGTGGGTAGAGTAATCTTGGTTGTAGATTTTTCTCTTTCATCACTTTAAATATGTCCTGCCACTGCCATCTGGATTGCAGAGTTTCTGCTGAGAGATCAACTGTTAACCTTATGGGGATTCCCTCATGTTATTTGCTGGTTTTCCCTTGCTGCTTTTAATGTTTTTTCTCTGTATTTAATTTTTGATAGTTTGATTAATATGTGTCTTGTTGTGTTTCTCCTGGGATTTAACCTTTATAGGACTCTCTGTGCTTCCTGGACTTGATTGACTATTTCCTTTCCCATATTAAGGAAGTTTTGAACTATAATCTCTTAAAATATTTTCTCAATCCCTTTCTTTTTCTCTTCTTCTTCTGGGACCCCTATAATTCGAATGTTGGTTCATTTAATGTTGTCCCAGAGGTCTCTATGACTGTCCAGGTCTACAGAGCCTCCTGGGAGGGGAGCTGTGGATAGTGACCTGTGCTTGCACACAGGATTCTTGGTGGCTGCAGCAGCTGCTGTTAGCATTTCATACCCATCTCTGGTGTCCATGATGATAGCCACAGTTTGTGCCCCTCTCTGATTCTCGTTTAGGCAGTGTTCTGAATCCCCTCTCCTCCTGCACCCCAAAACAATCATCTCTTGCCTCTTCGGCAGGTCCAGACTTTTTCCTGGACTCCCTCCCAGCTAGCTGTGGCACACTATCCCCCTTCAGTCTGTGTTCACTCAGCCAACCCCAGTCCTCTCTCTGGGATCTGACCTTCGAAGCCTGAGCTTTAGCTCCCCACCCACACCTGCCCCAGCAGGTGAGCAGACAAGCCTCTCAGGCTGGTGAGTGTTGGTCGACACCAATCCTGTGTACAGTAATCTCTCTGCTTTGCCCTCTGCACCCCTGTTGCTGTAGTCTCCTCCGTGGCTCTGAAACATCTCCCCCACCCTGCATCCGCCCCCTGTCTCCAGGGGGTGAAGGGGCTTCCTAGTGTGTGGAAACTTTTCCTCCTTCACAGCTCCCTCCCAGAGGGGTAGGTCCCATCCCTTTTCTTTTTTCTCTGATTTTTCTTTTTTCTTTTGCCCTACCCATGAACATGGGGAGTTTCTTGCCTTTTGGGAAGTCTAAGGTCTTCTGCCAGCATTCAGTAAGGGTTCTGTGGGAGTTGTTCCACATGTAGGTGTATTTTTGATGTATTTGTGGGGAGGAAGGTGACCTCCACATCTTACTCCTCTGCCATCTTGAAGCTGAAACCTCTTGTGGTAAAAAACTTTCAAGATCTACTCTCTCGGCAACTTTCAAATATGCTATACAGTATTATTAACTATAGTTGCCATGCTGTGCTTTAGTTCTCCATGACTTTATTTTGTAACTGGAAGTTTGTACCTTTTGACTCCCTGCACCCATTTGGCCTACCATCCAACCGCTGCCTCTGGCAACCACCAAACTGTTCTGTGTATCTATGGGCTTAGCTTTGTTGTTGTTGTTTTATTTGTTTGCTTTTGGATTCCACATATAAGTGAGGTGATACAAGATTTGTCTTTCTCTGGCTTATTTCATTTACATAATACCTTCAAGGTCCATCTATGCTACCTCTGATGGCTTGTTTTCATTCTTTTTATGGCTGATTAATATTCCACAGTATATACATACACCACGTCTTCTTTATCCATTCATCCATTGATGGACACTTAGGTTGTTTCCATATCTTGGCAATTGTAAATAATGTTGCAATGACTCTGAGTGTCCATATATACTTTTGATTTAGTGTTTCCATTTTCTTCAAATAAGTGTCCAGAAGTGGAATTTCTGGATCATATGGTAGCTGTAATTTTAATTTTTTGAGTTACTTCCATATTTTTTTCCACAGTGGTTGCACCAATTTACATTCCCCCCAAGAGTGTACAAGGGTTCCCTCTTCTATACATCCTCTTCAACACTTTTTATTTCTTGTCTTTTTGATAGTAGCCATTCTGACAGGTGAGAGGTGATATCTCACTGTGGTTTTGATGTGCATTTCCTTGATGATTAGTGATCTTGTTGGCCACCTGTATGTGTTCTGTGGAAAATGTCTATTCAGATTCTCTGCTCACTTTTTAATTAAATTGTGTGTGTGCATTTTTTAATGAATTATTTATATATTTTGGACATTAACCCCTTATCAGATATATAATTTGCAAATATTTTCTCTTATTTAGTAGGTTGTCTTTTCATTTTGTTGATGATTTCATTTGCTATACAGAAGCTTTTTAGTTCGATGTAGTCCCACTTGTTTATTTTTGCTTTTGTTGCATTTGCTTTTGGTGTCAAATGCAAAAATGCCATCACCAAATCTGATGTCAAGGAGCTTACAACCTATAATTTATGGTTTCAGGTCTTACATTTGAATCATTAATGCCTTTTGAGTCAATTTTTGTATATGGTGTAAGACAGTATTCCACTTTCATCCTGTTGCTGTGATTTGTGTGTCCAGTTTTCCCAGTGTGATTTATTAATGAGACAAAAATGATAATTCTCAAAACATATATGATTCTTAAAGGAAGGAGATGATATAGTAGCTAGTAGTGATAGGAAGTTGGTAGTAAACTAAGGGAATTTTATTCATGTATAATTTGATTTTTTTATTAAAGTACAGTTGATTTACAATTCTGGATTAGTTTCAGGTGTACAACATAGTAAGTCAATATTTTTATAGAATATACTCCATTTAAAGTTATTATAAAGTATTGGCTATATTCCCTGTGCTGTACAATATATCCTGGTAGCTTATTTATTTTATATGTAGTAGTTTGTACCTCTTCATCCCCTATTCCAGTTGGGGAGAGGGCTAGGGGGAGGAGCACAATAGCGAAAGGGATTAAGATGTGTTGTTTGATTTTTAATGGGCACAAACATGAAAATATTTTTTTAAACTAGTGGGGGAAAATTCCACTTTAAAAAAAAAAAAAAGGAATTGAGTACATAAGACAGAGAAAAGATAGTGACAATTCCTGAATGTGAAGATGGAAAATGAGATCCAAAACACAGATGCAGGGCTTGACATTGGTTATATAGCTTTGAATAGACAGGGCTGTTTAAGACATTTATGAACATGGGGGGGGTGGTATATGAATGTAAAAGTCTCATTTAATGACAGAGGCTGTGATAGGCAAGATCAGGTAAAGGTTTCCTCATTTAAGATAAAGAATGTCTCTGAATGTTCCTAAGCAGGGGAAATGAATCAACCACAGAGAAAGGATGGAGGAGGTATGCAATATCTATAATTGCTACTCTGTGGAATAAGGTAAGCAATAAAGAAGAGAAGAAAGGGGAAAGGACTACTGAGCTGCATAAACTAATTGAAGTTATTTTCTATTATTTTGGGGTTTTGTATGTCTCACCTACCAAGTCCACAACTTTCTACATTTGTCTAGTTCGCAATTTGTTAAATAAGTATAGGAAACTGATATCCCCAGATTAAGGTTTACTTACTTTGAAAAGTAAACATTAACAAGAATATTCAATTCATAATCCTAATTAAGATGTATTTTGTTTCCATAGAAGTTAGAATAAAATCCTGGAAACCTAGACATATGGTGCTAGAAGATCTTTTTTCATAATCCTTTATAATTTCTTTCTTGACCAAAATGTAGTAAAATTATATACTTCTAGTAACTGAACTGCTGCTTTATTACAAACCCATTCAGTATTCCACATAAAATCATTTAGATACAGTAGTTCTACAATGACCTTATAATACTATATTGTGCAAGAATGAGGCATTTTCCCATTTGCTGTAATATGGATGGACCTAGAGATTGTGATACTGATTGAAGTCAGACAGAGAAAGACAAATATCATATGATATTGCCTATATGTGGAAACTAAAATAACGGTACAAATGAACTTATTTACAAAATAGAAATAGAGTCACAGAGGTAGAAAACAAACCTATGGTTACCAGGGGGGAAAGGTGGGGGAGGGATAAATTGGGAGATTGGGATTGACATATACACACTACTATATATAAAACAGATAAATAACAAGGACCTACTGTATAGCACAGGGAACTCCACTCAATACTTTGTAATGACCTATATATATGGTAAAAGAATCTAAAAAAGAGTGGATATATGTATATGTACAACTGATTCACTTTGCTATACATGTGAAACTAACACAACATTGTAAATGTACTGTACTGTATACAATACGGGAAGAGAATCTAAAAAAGAGTGGATATATGTATATGTACAACTGATTCACTTTGCTATACATGTGAAACTAACACAACATTGTAAATCAACTATACTCCAATAAAAATTTTTAAAAAAAGGAATGAAGCATTTTCCTTCTCTATGAAAAATGGGTAAAATAACATAATTATTTGATTATACTATTTATTTTCTAAAGTTAAATTGATCTTTTTTGATAGTCAGACATAACATACTTTGTGGCATTTACATTGGACTCTGAGGTGTAAACAGGAATATGAAATACATTAGAATTAATGAATTACAAATGAGAGTAAAGAAATATAAATCTCTCTTGAACTTAATTCTCAGTATCTTTTACAATGTGTCTTAGTTTGTTCAGGCTGCTATATCAAAACTACATACTGGGTTGCCTATAAACAATAGAAATTTATTTCTCACAGTTCTGAAGGTGGGTGGATTCAGAGATCAGGGTGCCAGCATGGTCAGGTGAGAACCCTCTTCCAGGTCACAGACTTCTCATTGCATCTTCACACAGCAGAAGTGGCAAGGTAGTTGGATCTCTGGACCTCTTTTATAAGGGCACTAATCCCACTCATGAGAGTTCTGCCTTAGTGACCTAATCACCTCCCAAAGACCCCACCTCCTAATACTATTGCATTGGCAGTAGCTTTTCAACATATGAATTTGGGGGGATACAAACATCTAGTCCATAGCACACTATAACATGTCTTCACCCATACAAGGTCAAATGTAAAAGGCAGCTTCATTTCTTTATGCCAAATAAATAAATTTGTATATACTGAACTATATTATTTGCAAGAAATAGCAAAGCTGATAGAGCATCTATTGTGCTAATTAGCTGGCAGACCGTCTCTTCTCTAATGGCACATCTTTCCCCATTCAATATAACCAAAACAAAATAGGAGTTAATAACATCTGTCAACTGTTAAGACTGTCATAATATTCTGGCTAAAAATGCCTTTGCAAGTGTTATTATATTCCCTGGACAGTTTAGAAAGGCAGAGACATGATATTTTCCTATCTAGTAGCTTTAAATTATTTCATAACTGACCAAAAAAATGCATGAGCCAATATGTACATACTGCATCTCTGTTATAGTTGGTCAAATAAGATGGAGGTTTAAATGTAATATACTCCTTTCTTCCGTCTTAGAAATGGCACACCCAATTATTCCAGGAAGTTGTTTTCAACTAGCTTTGATGCTCTCTATAAATTGTAAGGGTCTTTTGGAAACTGTATAAACTAAAGTAACTTATAATATCACATATAATTTCTATTGCAATTTCTGGATGTAAACCTTTGTATAGAATTTTTTTGAAGTTGAACTATATAAAACTACTAGTAAAAATTTCTGAGATTTTTCTTGAAGGTGATAATGATTTGCCTTTTCCTATATAAACATCCTGAATTGCCCCTTAGACAGGAAGGAGAGGTGAAAAAAACTATGGGAAGAATGAGACCTGAAATTTAACCTCCAAACAATTAACCTACTTAGAGAACTGGTCTAGTGGATAGTGGACAGGATAGTGACAGGATGTCTTATGCAAAAGATATTAATCTATGTGCTTCCAAAGGTCTTTTAATTCAAGATGAAGATGCTTTCTAGAAATCAAACCTAAAATGGCTTTTTAAAAGGTAATGAAATCTTTAATAGTCAAAGAATGTCACATGAGGGTTCTGGTGACATAAACCAGGAGAGGAGTAGTCTAGATGACCTTGTGTTCTATTCCAAATATGAGATTCTATGATCCTGTGAGGTTCTCTGAGCTTCAATTTCCTCATCTGAGAAAGAAGTAATTTTAGTTAACGAGTAAGACAGTCAAGTTTCAAATTGAGATAATGAGATGAAGAGAGAAAAAATATGAGCTCTGTCCAAGAAGCCCTCCTAGGTACATGTACTATAAAACTTAATCTTCAAGTTTAACTATTGCTAACTCATGCTTTCCTTACTCTAGTAGCAAAAGGTACCTGGGCTCATTTCTGCAGCACTGTTAAATTAAAGAGGAGAAAGCACAATAATAATTTATTTCTTTTGGCTTGGTATTCGAATATTATTGTCATATGTCAGGAATTTGTTAAAATTTTTGTCACTGAATTTTTTCTTGCTGTGTCTTTTCTACAGATTTAACATTTAAATGATTCACAGTGCAATAAGAAATAGACGTATTTCAGGACTTCTCTGGTGGCGCAGTGGTTAAGAATCCTCCTGCCAACACAGGGGACACAGGTTCGAGCCCTGGTCCAGGAAGATCCCACATGCCATGGAGCAACTAAGCCCAGGTACCTCAACTACTGAGCCTGCACTCTGGAGCCTGTGAGCTACAACTACTGAAGCCTGCACATGTAGAGCCCATGCTCCACAAGAGAAGCCACCACGATGAGAAGCCCATGCACCACAACAAAGAGTATCCCCCATTCACCAAAACTACAGAAAGCCTGCACGCAGCAACAAAGACCCAAAGGAGCCAAAATAAAATTAATTAATTTTAAAAAAGAAATAGAAGTATTTCAAACTTCCTGTTTAATCTGAAATGACTTTCTTATGTGTTATGATTAAATAATGAATTCCCTTATAATTGACATGAAATGTGCAAATGTAGAATAATCTTATTATGGGTTATGATATGTTTTTTAAAATTTTTACTTTATACTGGAGTATAGTTGATTAACAATGTTCTGTTAGTTTCAGGTATATAGCAGAGTGATTCAGTTGCACATATACACGTATCTATTCTTTTTCAAATTCTTTTTCCATTTAGGTTATTACAGAATATTGAGCAGAGTTCATTGTGCTATACAGTGCTATACAGTAGGTTCTTGTTATTTATCTATTTTATATAAAGCAGTATGTACATGTCAATCCCAAACTCCCAATTTATCCCTCCCCCCACAAATATGATATGATGTTCACTTCCACATACAAATATGATATCAAAACCAGCAATCGTGAGAATAGGAGAGTACGAGTGCAGGATATTGGAAATGCATTTGAAATTTAAAAAACAGCAAAGTAAAACAATCTCGTTTATATATAGACTGCTATAGCAAAACCTCACGGTAACCACAAACCAAAAATCTACAATAGATACACACACAAAAAAAGAAAAAGGAATCCCAACACAGCACTAATGATAGTCATCAAGTCACAAGAGAAGAGAACAAAAGAGGAAAGGAAGAAAAAAGACCTATAAAAGCAAATCCAAAACAATTAACAAAATGACAATAAGAACATACATATTGATGATTACGTTAAATGTAAATGGATAAAATGCTCCAACCAAAAGACATAGACTGGCTGAATGGATACAAAAACAAGACCCATATATATGCTGTCTAAAAGAGGTCAACATCAGATCTAGAGACACATATGGACTGGAAATGAGGGGATGGAAAAAGGTATTACATGCAAATAGAAATCAAAAGAAAGCTGGAGTAACAATACTCACATCAGACAAAACAGACTTTAAAATAAAGACTGCTAGACAAGGAAGGACACTACATAATGATCAAGGGATCAATCCAAGAAGAAAATATAACACTTGTAAATATATATGCACCCAACATAGAAGCACCTCAACAAATAAGGCAAATACTAACAGCCATAAAGGGAGAAACTGACAGTAACACAATAATAGTGGGGGACTTTAACATCCCTCTTTCATCAATGGACAGATCACCCAGACAGAAAATCAATAAAGAAACACAGGCCTTAAATGACACATTAGACCAGATGGACTTAATTGATATTTATAGAACAGTCCATCCAAAATCAGCAGAATACACATTATTTTCAAGTGCACATGGAACATTCTCCAGGATTGATCACATTGGGGGCCAGAAAACGAGCTATGATAAATTTGAGAAAATTGAAATCACATCAAGCATCTTTTCCCACCACAACCCTATGAGATTAGAAATCAATTACAAGGAAAAAACTGTAAAAAACACAAACACGTGGAGACTAAACAATATCCTGCTAAATAATCAATGGATGACTAAAGAAATCAAAGGTGAAATCAAAAAATACTTAGAGACAAATGAAAATGAAAGCAAGATGATCCAAAACCTATGGGATACAGCAGAAGCAGTTCTAAGAGGGAAGTTTATAGCAATACTATCTTACTTCAGGAAACAAGAAAAGTCCAAATAAATAACCTAAACTTCCACCTAAAGCAACATTTAGAGAAGAGTTAACACATATCCTTCTGAAACAATTCCCAAAAACTGCAGAGAAACACTCCCAAACTCATTCTATGAGGCCACCATTACCCTGATACCAAAACCAGACAAAGATACCACCAAAAAAAAAGAAAATTACAGGCCAATATCACTGAGGAACATAGACGCAAAAATCCTTAACAAAATACTAGCTAACAGAATCCAACAATACATTAAAAGGATCATACACCACCACAATCAAGTGGGATTTATCCCAGGAATGCAAGGATGTTTCAATATCCACAAATCAATCAGTGTGATACACCACATCAACAAACTGAAGAATAGAAACCATATGATCATCTCAATAGGTGCAGAAAAAAAGCTTTTGACAAAATTCAACACTCATTTATGATGAAAACTCTCCAGAAAGTGAGCATAGAGGGAATATACCTCAACATAATAAAAGCCATATATGACAAACCTACAGCCAACATCACACTCAACAGCTGAAAAGCTGAAAGCATTTCCTCTAAGATCAGGAAGAAGACAAGTATGTCCACTCTCACCACGTTTGTTCAACATAGATTTGGAAGTCCTAACCATGGCAATCAGAGAAGATAAAGAAGTAAAAGGAATCCAAACTGGAAAAAAAGAAGTAAAACTGTCACTGTTTGCAGATGACATGATACTATACATACAAAATCCTAAAGATGGTACCAGAAAACTACTAGAGCTCATCAAAGAATTTGGTAAAGTTGCAGGATACAAAATTAATACACAGAAATCTGTTGCATTTCTAGAAACTAATAACAAAAGATCAGAAAGAGAAATTAAGGAAATAATGACAGTTACCATCACATCAAAAAGAATAAAATACCTAGGAATAAAACTATCTATGGAGCCAAAAGACCTGTACTCAGCAAACTATAAGACACTGATGAAAGAAATAGAAGATGACACCAACAGAAGGAAAGATATACCATGTTCTTGGATTGGAAGAATCAATATTGTCAAAATAACTATACTACCCAAGGCAATCTACAAATTCAATGCAATCCCTATCAAATTACCAATGGCATTTTTCACAGAACTAGAACAAAAAAAAATCTTAAAATTTTTATGGAGACACAAAAGACCCTGAATAGCCAAAGCAATCTTGAGAAAGAAAAACAGAGCTGGAGGAATCAGGCTCCCTAGCTTCAGACTATACTACAAAGCTACAGTCATCAAAACAGTATGGTAATGGCACAAAAACAGAAATATAGATCAATGGAACAGGATAGAAATTCCAGAAATAAACCCACGCACCTATGGTCAGTTAATCTATGACAAAGGAGGCAAGAGTATGCATTGGAGAAAAGATAGTCTCGTCAATAAATGGTGCTGGGAAAACTGGGCAGCTACATGTAAAAGAATGAAATTAGATCATTCTTTAACACCATACACAAAAATAAACTCAAAATAGATTAAAGGCCTAAATGTAAGACCTGATACTATAAAACTCTTCAAGGTAAACAGGCAGAACCCTCTTTGACATAAATTTCAACAGTATCTTTTTCGATCCAGCTCCTAGAATAATGGAAATAAAAGCAAAAATAAACAAATGGACCTAATTAAACTCAAAAGCTTTTGCACAGCAAAGGATACCATAAACAAAACCAAAAGACAACCCACAGAATGGGAGAAAATATTTGCAAACAATGTGACCATAAAGAGATTAATGTCCAAAATTTACAAACAGTTCATGGGGCTCAATATTAAAAAAAACAAACAACCTAATCAAAATACAATATGTTTAAATAGACTATGTATAATTTAATATTGACAACATAAAAAATTTTAAACATAAAACAGTATATCCTATACCATTAATCTCATGATTTCTTATAAAACTTTTTAATGGCACAGCATATATATCTATATAAAATATGCAGCCCTTTAAAGTTGGATATAAATATCATTTGTATGAAGACTGTTCTCATAGCTGAGAAAATATTTATTACTTCTATTTCCAAATTCTTTAACCTGTCCCAGCTTGACACTTTAGGTGATATTAACTGATAAGAAAGTCCAGAAACACAGAGATTGATTTTAATCTTTCCAAACGCTTTTTTTTTTCCTGAAAGGTATCCACATTTTGAAAAGAAATTATTTTTATCCATAAAATCAAACAAAATATTGTATCCTCTAAAATTAGACTCTTTGTGGTAAAGGTAACTATACATTAAGATCACCTTAATGCTCAGTGTGTTTCTTCTCCATAACCCCAAGCATTTAACTTTTGCTCTGGGGAACAACTCATGCTGTTCATCCTAGAATGTCCTTTCCTCCTTTGTCAGCTTGGCCAGCTGTTACTCATCCTTCAAAGCCTAGTTCAAATGTCAACATGATGCAGCTTGCCTCAAAATCTTTGAGAATAAGCAATTGCTTCATCATCTGTGTTTTCAAAGATCATTATATTTATCCCTAAGAGTACTTTTGTTCTACTTTAGAAACATTTAGCACTTAAATAGTGGGTAATTATTTATGTGATAGTGCAATGAATTTTATAGTATACCATCATTCCACATTTCTTAACCATCATACCGTACAAAACCATAGCACAACAAAATATAAACCAAATGTATTATTTTTCTATTGATGTGTACCAAATTAAACAAATTTAGTGGCTTGAAAAAACAGCCACTTGTTATCTCACAATATCTGTATGTCAGGCTCTCTTTTCAGGTGTCACCAAGCTTAAATCACATGGCCCTCACAGGCAATTCACAGCAGGAATGTATTTCTTCAAGGTGAGCAGAATTGCATCTCTCTGACTTCTGTCCAATTCCTAGATCCACTTTTCCTGTTTTAGGAGCTCATGTGATTAGATCAGCCCCACTCAGGATATTACTTCTTTGAATAACTCAACTGATTAGAGACCTTAATTATATCTGCAAAATCCCTTTTACCATATAACATAATCATGGGAGTAATGGAGTAGAATGCCCCAGCAGAGAAGCATTTCCTCAGTGACATTGTTTACAATTGCTGCTCAATGGTGATTAAATAGAGAATAAATTTTAGCTAGTTTCAGTATTATTTTTAAATTCTCCACAGACAAGGTACTCCCTCATTGCCTACACTCTGGGTAGACTATTCTATTTCCCCATTGGTACATTACTTGGTACTTTTGGTATCAAAAATTTACCTAATGAGATATTTGATATAGCTCAGGAGTTTGTTTGTTTGTTTTTTTCTGGCAGAATATCACAAGTGTCAACTGGTTTATTTTATTTTAGCTGCATATTGTTGGGGAGGAAGAAATTGTCCTCTACTCTTCTAAGTTCTTCTGGCTGGTCTAAGAATTAAATTGACATGAGATAGAATAACAGGACAAAATCAAACAAAAGCTTAATGACATATATATGGTTGACCCTTGAACAATGCAGGGGTTAGGGGTGCCGACCTTCCACAAAATCGCAAATCTGCATACAATTTTAGTTGGCCCTCTGTATATGCGGTTCCTTTATATGCAATTCCTCTGCATCCATGGTTGTACATCCATGGATTCAAACAACCACATATGGTGTAGTACTATAGTATTCTCTATTGAAAAAAATCTATGTATAAGTGGACCCACACAATTCAAACCTGTGTTGTTCAAGGGTCAGCTGTACATGGGAGAGACTTAGGAAAACTGAGTAACTCACCAAAATGGTCAAAGCCCTCACCTTAAATATCATCTTCAGCTAAAGACAAAAGAGGATATTGGGGTAGTGGTTTGGGACTTCAGAGAGGGGGAAAGCAATTAACATAAAGATGGAAAAGCAAATGTTTGGTAAAGAAATGTTTGCTACGCCATACAGAAACGGTGAGACACAGAGAGAAATTTTAACAGACTTTTCTGGGCTCCTTCCTGTTTATCACACCTACTTCATATTTTACTAATAATTATCTATGGTGATAGCTCCCTTCCTGGAACAGGTCCTCTATCTAAATTCTTTTAGATGGTTGGAGGAAAGTCAAATGTTCTTCCTGAGTCCTTTGGGCTTTAATTGTTTTCAGGTTGAAATAATCCACATGCCAAAGAGACATATTGTAGGATGGCAAATTTTACTCTCCTACAATATGAAAAAATAGAGAAAATGGAGCTTCAGAAGGCACTGTTAAATTTTTTATCAGAATTTAAAGGAAGTATAAGAAACAAGGACTTGCTTGCTTAAAATATAAAACTGTTTCTCAAACCTAGTCTTTCTAGACAGCAGAAGTTTCTCAAAGTAAGAAATGGCATCTGGGTAAAGATCAAGTTCAGAGCTCTTTTTGTAAAATGTGGCCTCAGGATAAATTTAAGACTGAGAGAGCATCTGTAAGACCCTTTGTTGAGACTTCAGAAAGATTTAAGGCAGTTCCTTGTAGACCTTCTCAACTAGAAAAAAATAGGACTTCTAAGAATAATAAGGTCATGCCTTCTAGACCCTCTCAGCTAGCTAAAATGTTTTCCAAAGATCTTAAGGGTATGCTTCTTAGATTTTTCTTGCCTAGGAAAAAAGATCTGCTATGTATCTGAGAGACTTGCCTTTTAGACGCTCTTTAGTAGACAGGGACTCTTAAAAATCATGAGGGTGATGCAGGATAGAGAAGAAACTATCTCCAAAAGAAAAGTGGGTGTGAGTCTCTCTAATGGAGCTGACTTATACAAGTACATAATACTATGATGTATAAAAACAAACAAAATATTAACATAATTGTACCAACTTTTACTGAAAGAGACAGTCAAAATGAAAATATGTCTCAGGCCCTTCAAATTTCTATGAGCAATAAGCAGACTGTGAAAGCTACTCAGCTAAGAACCTGGGGCATGTCTTATGAAAAAGAAGGAATGACTCAGTTTGAAGCCAAGAGCCCAGAGCATAAAGCCAAAACCAGAGGTAAATAAATCCCAGGGAGGAGAACTGGGCATTAATCAGCCTATGTTACCTACATCCAAAGTAGGGTGAATTATCACCTGAGCCCAGCTGGATTTCAGAATTGCTGTACAACAATAACTTCTATGTGCCTTCTATTTACTGTTTTAGATGGATATGCCTGTGGCATTAATCATGTCCCCCTATTCTGTGCTGGGTGTGTGGGAGGCTGATAAATTGTATCTGATTTACAGACCTTCAGATTAAGAAGCATCTTATTGGACCAGTCTCATTCATACCTGGACCTGATGTAGATAATGAAATTCTAGACTTTAAACTTGATCCTGATAACCTGATAAGATAAAACTTTGGGAGTCTTGGAAAGGGCTGAGTATATTTTGCACTTGCAAAGGAAGAGAATCATTGGGATTCAAAGGGAGGCATATGAAAGTTAATCTCCAAGAAAGCCGGTCCCCCCAGTAAACCACACTTCCCAGTACATTCCCTACCCAATGTGATAGATACCTCCTACATTGGATTTTAGCTGATGCTATATATTCAATACATTGCAGTAGAAATTACACTCCATGACTTCCAAAAAAACCTTGCAGCTTCTGCATAGATCTCTTAGGATATTTAACAATGGGATGTTCCACTTAAGAATCCAGATGCCATGTTGTAAGAATATGAAGTACAAGCCACATAGAAAGGCCAAGTGTAAGTTTCTGTGTTCCCAGGTGACAACACACATCATCTGAATGAACAGTCAGTCAAGGTCGAGCATGCAGCCCCGGTCAGGAGCTGACTGTTGCCACATGAAAGACTCAAAGCAAGAATCACTTATCTAAACTGTGAGAGGTAATAATAAATGTTGCTTAAGACAGGAGACAAAACTTTTTTTTCTTTAAGAGACCTATAATAAATATTTTAGTCTTTGCAAGTTACATACAGTCTGTCACATATTCTTCTTTCCTTTTTTTAAATAAACAGTTATTTAAATTTAAAGATGGTTCTTAACTCACAGGTCATACAAAAACAAGCCAGGGACCAGATTTGACCTATGGGTTATCATTTATGAACCCTGCTTTAATCTACTATTATAGAGTGTTTTATTACACAGCAAGAAATAAATGGATATTAAACGGTATGCTAAATTAGCCCATATGTTTTTCTATAGAATCAGCTTCAGGGAAATAGGTATGATGTCTTATTTTATGTTTTCATCTTTATGGAATTCCCAGAAAAGTCAAATCTAGAGATAGAAACTAGATTAGGGGTTACCCAAGACTGGGGATGAGAATAGAGTTAACTGCAAACTGGCATGAGAGAATTTACAGGATAATGAAAGTGTTCTAAAATTAGAATGTAATGATGGTTGCACAACTCTATAAAGTTAGTAAAAATCGGTAACTTGGTCAATTAAAATGCATGAATTTTATGGTATGTAAATCAAGTTATACCTCAATAAATGTGTTAAAATATATAAAAGATCCATATTTTAATTTCAGCAATACAGTTAAAAAGGCCAAAATCTTTTGTGTCAACTTGAGAATAAAAAAAGGTCTTAAAAAAGATATTTTTAGTACAAAGACATGTTCTGTGAAACGCTGCCAAAATAGATTTAGTATTCTTCACTGTAACCATTTTTTCAGTTAACAAATTACTTCCTTTAAATTGATATGACTTTCATGCTAACAAATATCACCACTATATCATCATTACTAGAGGAAAAGCATATTGCAGAAATGTTTTTTTCTAGTTACCTCCCCCTGAATAATACTGAGATTTCAGAGAAGTAACAGAAACTTTTGATGAGGCTTGGGAATCCTAGTGAAAACTACAATTTCTAGTTATTTCTTGCCAGGCATTATTCCAAATCATTCTTTAAAATAATAGCAGCGATTACATTCTAATGGAAGTTAAAAACAAAAATTGTCATTTTCTCTGAAGGCTTGAGTAACATTAACAGGCCCTGAAAGCTGCAAATCATTTCTTTGTAATTACAAATTCTAAATATATAGAATTTTTTCCAAAAAATCAAGCAGAGTAGAAAAGGAAAAGTAAAATCAATAAATTCATTAAAAAAATTTTTAGTAGTTCCTTCAGATCAGAAATACGTGCATAAAAAATAGCTAGGTTATAATCTATAATCTCATTTGCAATTCCTAAAACTTTTTTTGTATCATTGGGTCCTGTACCATTACAGAAAAGTATAGAATATACATACACAAAATGTTCCATCAATTTGCAAGGCTCCAATTTGCAAGTAGCCCCAAAGGCATCAATTTGCAAGTAGCCCCAAAATGCATCCATGGACCATGTCCAGACTAAGAATCCATGGACTGTGTCCAGAATAAGAACCACTGACAAAATGTGAGTTGATGCTTGATTATTTTAAAAAGGTCAACACTGTGCATCAAGAGAGGTGCATAGCACTAAGTAAGGCATAAATACTGAAACCAAAGACTTTTTCCTTTAAACATATATTCAGGCATGGAAAAAATAGCCTTTCACTTTTTATAATTGCTTAACCTCAGTAAGAACATATATAGAATTTTGATGTCAGTCCTTGAAAGAGTCTCTGATAATCTGATATAAGTGTTTTCACTTGAGTTGTTCAGAATCTTCATTATTTTTCAAAATTAATAATCCTTTACCCCTGATACCATGATCTTTTTGGATATACAGCCTAGATCCTAGAAAGCAAAAAACATGGCATTAATTAAATAAGAAGAAAAACTAAGAATTGAATAGACTTTGAATTATCAATCATAGAAAATTTTAAACAGAGAATGATGACATAACAAGGATTAAAGAAAAATGAAAGTTAATAGCAGAATTCAAATGGATTTTGGAGGACTTTTGCTTCCAACAAACTTGGAAGGACAGAAATTGGATTTACATTCATACCTTAAATAACTAGAAAACTGGACAAATATATAAAACAATGATTTTAAAACATTAGACAATAAGCAATTAAGGAGTGTTCTCCCTGTGAGAAAGAAAATCAATAAGATAAGACCTAAAATTATACCAGTTTATTGCCCAGAGTTACTTTCCAGTCCTCAACAAAGGGAGGAAGAAACTAACATAGAGCCTGAGGTCTCATTGAGTGGAGGGGACAAAGATCTGATTTTGAGAGGTCAAACTACTTAGAATATGTGGTGCAGAGTACCAAAGAATAGGGAACTAGCTGCATAGAGTTCTGGAAATCTTCAGTCCACTCAAATCTTTGGCTGAGTACAAATCTGCACATTCATAAGTGGAAACTACATAATCTGAGAAACAACCAAAATGAGGAGACATAATTCTCAGAGCTCACACAAAGCTGGGAGTAGTTTGCTTTCTTATAAGCCAGAATAGTGAGGCTTCATAAGACATGGGGCATCAAGTTCACGGAAGGCTATTTCTTTTTGGTGGAGTTTAATGACACCACAAGCCAAGAGTAAAGTCTTCAAAGCAGACCACAACTGACCCAAGTAACTGCATTCCAGAACAATATCCAACATTACTTAAACATAACAAAATCCCTAACACAAAAAATAAAAATTCCAACACCTTGGATCTGAGCAAATATTTTGAAACATGCAAGGAAGCAGAAAATATAATCCATAACCAGGAGATAAGTCAAGAAATAGAAACAGAGACACAAATGACTGAGGTAATGGTATTAGCAGGTAAGGATATTAAAACAACTATTACAAATATTCTTCACATGTTTAAGAATGTAGTAGAGAAATGACCATGATGAAGAGAAAAATGGAAGATATTTAAAGAGACCCAAATATAATCTAGGGATTTAAAAAATCAATATCTGAGATGAAAATACACTGGACGGGTTTAACTACAGATTGAAAGGTGTGGAAGAAAAAAATTAGTGAAGCAACAGAAATAGAAACTGTACAAAATAAAATATGGACAGTAAAAACACCAAAACAAGAAAAAACAGAGACTGAGTAGACGATATCAAGTGTCAACATACGTACAATTTTAGTCTTGGAGAAATGGAAGGCAGATAAAAAATGAAGAAATAAAGGCCCCAAACTCCAAAAGTGTGAAAACTATAAGCCCATAGATTCCAAAGCAGGAAAAACACAAAATAAAATATAATAAGGCTCACCATAATCAGAATGCTAAAAATCAGAGATAAAGAAAATACTCTTCAGAGCAGACAGGGAAAAAATATTACATAGAATGGAACAAAGATAAGAATGATTACAGGATTTTCAGGAAACAATTCAAACTACAAGGCAATGAATGCTACCTTTAATGTGCTAAATTTTCTTAATAAACCTATTTGCTCAGAATTTTGTATTCAGAGAAAAAAATATTTCAAAAATGAACATGAAAAATAATTTCAGGAAAAAAAAATTAAGCTGAAAGTATTTGTTTCCAGAAGACCTGCACTGTAATACATGTTTAAAAAAGCTTTTAAGGCAGAATAAAATGGATATTAGATGAAAATTTGGATTTATCTAAGGAAATAGAAAGCACAGGATACTGTAAATATTATATGCTAGTGGATGTAAATATTTTCTCATATTAAAATTGTTTAAAAGATAACTGACATTTTGAAGCAAAAATAGTAACAGTGAATTGTGTAGTTTGTAACATGTAAAAGAGAAATGTATGACAGCAAAAGCACAAGTATGAGGAGAGGTATAGGATATTACTGTAAGGTTCCTATAACATACAAAGCTGTATTATATTACCTCAAGGTATATTGCAATAAGTTAAAAAATGGTAGTGTAAACTTTTAGAACAAACTCCAAAAACAAAGTTATTAAATAACAGATATAAAATGTAACATGAAATAATATTAAACTAATCAAAAAGGCAGGAAACCCAATCACATCAATAATTACATTAAATGTAAATGATCCAAACACTCCAAAAAATGACAGCAATTGTCAGACCTGATAAAAAGCAGAACCCAGCTACATGCATTATATAAATAACTCACTGTAAAGTAAAAGAAAGAAAAAAATAAATGGATGGAAAAAGATGTACCAGACTAAGTAAAAGGAAGCTGAAATGACTATTTTAGTATCTAGTAAAATAGATTTCAGCAAAGAATATTAATAGGGATAATGAAGGAAATTAGTTAATGATTACAGAGTAAATTCATTAAGAAAACATGGCAATATTAAATGTGTATGCAGCCAATATCCGAGCTTCAAAATACATGAAGCAAAAATGGACAGATTTTAATGAAGAAAAACATAAAATTATAGTTGAAGATTTCAACACTGCTCTCTCCATAACTGATAGAAGTAGACAAAAAATTAGTGAGGATGTGGAATAAATAAACAACACTATATTAACGAACTTATCCTAACTGACGTTTACAGAACACACCAGTAAAGCCAACTTACCAAGCAAAGCACAGTAAACTTTCAAGTACACATGAACATTCACCAATATTGACCATATTTTGAGCCATAACATAAAACTACATAATTTAAAAGAACTGAATTCATAAAAAGTATAAAAATAAATACAAACACAAAAACATAAGTATAAAAACACAAAATTTTTGGAATGAAGCCAAAGCAGTCTTCAGAGTGAAATTTGTAACATTAAATGCTTATATCAGAAAATGAATAAAGCTCACAAATCAAAGGTCTACATGTCCACCTTAAGAAATTAGTAAGTGAAAAGCAAATTAAACCCACTAGGAAGAAGAAATTAATAAAGATAGACATAGAAATCAATAAATTAAAAAGATGAAACATCAATATTAATCCTACTGACATAAAAGGGACAACAAGAGAATGTTATATACAACCTAATTCAGTAATTCAACAACTTAGGTGAATGGAAAAACAACCCAAAATATGAAAATTACCAAAGAAAGTGTATCCATTGTCCTATTCCTTATGAAATACAAAGTAAACATAGATGTGGAATACTGTGTCCAGAAACTCCCTATCTGAAGCTATGCATTTGGGTTGAAACATCAAAGCTGTTTCTCTATGTCAAAGTGACTTAGAAGCTGCTGGCAAGAATGATATGTTTCCTTCATATTGATGTCATTTCAAACAGCAAAGTTTCTAACTGCTTAAGATTTTGGAGAACGACAGTTCTCAGTGAGTAAGAGTAACAGTCATTCAAAAAAGGAGTAGTTATGATACTTAATAGCTGTAGCATGTTCTTGGGAGGAATTGTCTCATACTAACTTTGCAGCCGGCTTTATCTATGTGTATTACTCCAACTTATCAATAGGAAAGTTGATTTTTAGTTTCTCAGTTCCCCGCTTTGAGCCAGCAGTATATAAATTCCACTATTCAGTCTATTATCCTGGCAGAGATAAAATAATTAAAGTCCAGCATTCATGAGAAAACTTTAAAGCCATAAGTCAATGATTTTTCTAATGTATGTCCTGCACTCCAATTGCCTAATCCTCTCAAGACTAAAGATGGGACAGAAACTGGAGCCCAACCTAAAGTTTCCTTTAAACATCTTCAAATGGATTTGACCTCAGTAATAGAATATAAATATGTTTGAACATTATATGTCAATTTTCAGGATGGATTAAACCTTGGGGAAAAAAAGTTGCTTCACTTTGTGTTTCACATCTGAGTTATCCCTAACTGTCTACCTAGTGATGGAGAAGATTATTCCATAAAATTGTTACTAAGGAGATTTGTAAAATACTACTCATTATTCAAAATGTCTATTGCCCATATTATCCTCAGTCTTCAGGTAAGATAAAAAACACAAATAGAACTTTCAAACTCAAGTCACCTGAACTTATACATGGAAGGTCCTGGAGCTTTGTTAATTCCCTCACTGTTCAAACTGTACTCTTACTCCCAGAATAATGTTTTGCACTCTATCTTCACCAAAATTGAGCACTGCCGCTTTTTAAAAAATCTCTGCCAATAGATAAAAAATGTACTTACTTTCCATATTTCTAACCAGTGAGGCTGAGTTTTCATTTTCATTTTATCTTTTGTGAATAGCCTATTTGTGATTTTTCCAATTTTGCTATTGGTGAGCTGATTTCTATAATTTTTAACATATTATAGATATTAAAACTTTCTTCAAAGGCATTTTAACAAATTTTACTATTTCTACCAACATATAATAAAATCCCAAAATACAAAATAGTTTAAAATGGATACATCAATAACATTTCAGGTATTAAAATGAATTAAATTTTAAGCATTGGGATGTTTCTGCCTGATTATTTCCAACCAGAGTTACCATAAAAATCAATAATGATAAGCAATTACAAAAAACATAGTGCTGGATTTTATTTTACCTCTCAAATATGTTGAAACAGAACAGTTATTACTAGAGGCATAAAAAGGAAAAGTATACCCACCTATGTCTTGCTGACTGACCATTTCTAACTAAACATTCACAGCATTGAGCACGACCAATAAGAATTCCCTAAATTTTTCTTCTTCGCTTTACCTCAAATTCCTAGAAATCTGAATCTACCCTTTATTCTTTTCCTCCAGGCTCAGGAGAAATTGGATGTCCTGCCTCAGACAGCTCCCTTATCCCCATCTCTACCCCAAAATAGCCTCTATCCAGACATTTTTTCCTCCTTGTCTTCTGGATTTGTTCATATTTCCCTCCTGGTGTTCAATCACTCCCTTTTCACTGGGTTTTTAGGCCTTACTTCCTAATTCTCACATTCCCCCATTATCCCCCAAACTACTGAACCTGCTCAAAATCCTGTCCATTCCCTTTCATTTTCCTCAACACAAAACTTACTGACAGTGCACACTGCATTTATAACTTCTGCTTCTTCTATTTCTCTTCTCTCTTCCACTCATGAAGTTGAGTTCTGATCATACCTTTCTAAAAGTATTATCTCACCTCTACAGCATCACATACCTTCAGCAACCAGGCATCATATTTCCCTTTTCTCTAGGCTTTTCTGAGTCATGGTTATCTTTCTTTAAATCTGGTTGCTTTTGCACAGACCTTTGTCCTGGCTCCTCCTACTCTGCTCATCATTTTCTTTTTTCTTCCCCCTCTTTCTTATATTGAGGTATAGTTGATGTACATGCTCATCCTCTTCTGAATCTTAACAATCAGATCTCTCTTTTCTTTCACCACTTAACTCCTTGCAAAATCACCAATCAGATGCAAGTCCTATATGATTGCTTCCCTCATTTTATATTTTTACCACTATCTTCTTTTCTGAGCTCTTAGTTTCTGGTTACATAATACTCTCAAATCTACTCAATGCATTATTGTCAGAGCTATGTCCCTATGCATATAGCATGAAGTTCAGACTCTCTTCCTGGTATTCAAAGTTATTTTCAGTGGAGGTATCTACATGCTTCATTAATATTCCCTAACTCTCATCCCTTCTTCTCTATACAGTTATTCCCACAATAGATCTAGTGATCTTCAAGGTTTTGGCTTTGTTCACAGTCTGTTACTTTAAAGTTTTCCATAACATCCACCTCTCATCCTCTTATCTGTCAGTCAGTTCTTCAAAACTCAACCATAAATTTCTTTCTCTACGATGTCTATCTAGTTTTCCCTAGTCGATTATAAAATGCTCCTTTCAAAACACTGTTAGTACTCTTTCTTATGTCTGTGGAAACACCTGGTATTTCGTTGTACTTGAATTCTGTTTAAAAAGTTTATTTCCTCTTTAATTTTAGCTCCCTGAAAGGCCAGTTCATGATGAACTGTTTATTTTTCCAAATTCCTGGATATGTTCTTTTGCATCATACAAGCACAAACAAATTTTAAATGAGTTGAGTACTAATGCTGAAAACGTTGCTAAATGATCTTCTTTTATGTCATTTGGATGAGCCTGGAAGTTATAACTAATTATTTGCAGGAATTAAAGGTATCTAAAATGTAATCATTTATTAGAAAATCTGTAAAATCAGTGTGATTCTAGAAATAATAATAAAGATTTCAACTAGGGCAAATGTCTATAGAATTTGCTGGAAAATATATTTACATATTTTAAGAACTGAAAAAAAATCAAATCACAGGAGTAATTTATATGAGTCTATGGGTAGACAAAAGAATTATGTAATTAATCTGCAACTTGAATGCAAATATGTGACCACATGCATCTGGAAGTTGTAGAGTAACTTTAATAAGAATCCAGTCTTTGTCCTTGAATTTGCATTATCTCCAGAAAATTGAGAGGTTACCCCCAAAATTATATAGGACGTACTCCCAACATTGGTTGAAATGATATATATATTGTCTATAGTAGTTAAGCACCAAAGGAAGATTTATAATTAACTATAAAATCAAAGCAATAATATTAATATTGGGGTAAAGAAATATATGAATATTTTGGTTTGTATATTTATAAAGTTTAAGATAATTTTTAATATTAGAGTAATCATTTTAATAACTATAAGTTAAAATGCAAAATTGAATTATTACTTTAAACTTGTGATTTTAAGTTGAAATTGAACCCATTATAGCTATTAGGATATTAAGTGAATTTTACCGTATCTATAGGTTCTATATATTAGAGTTATAAGAATTATTTAGTGCTTTAGAGTTTATCAGTCAGAAAATTGAAATATTTAAAAGAGAAATTCAATATACTATATTTATACATGATATTTAAATTATTTGAAATTTTAAGGAACTAAGTTTTTGAGTGGAACCAAATATTATTCAGCCAACTTTGGCAGTGGTTACTAGGATATGCTTCATTTTAGAAGTAGAATAATAAAAATTTTATCCAGTGGGAATGTAAATGGATGCAGCCACTATGGAGAATGGTATGGAGGTTCCTTAAAAAAACTAAAAATAGAGCTACCATATGATCCTACAATCCCACTCCTGGGCATATATCCAGAAAAGACAAAAACTCTAATTTGAAAAGATACATGCACCCCAATGTTCATAGCAACACTATGTATAATAACCAAGACGCGGAAGCAACATAAATGTCCATCGACAGATGAATGGATAAAGAAGATGTGGTATATATATATGTAAAATATATAATGGAATACTACTCAGCCATAAAAAAGACTGAAATAATGCCATTTGCAGCAACATGGATGGACCTAGAGATTATCATACTAAGTGAAGTAAGTCAGACAAAGACAAATATCATATGATATCACTTATATATGGAATCTACAAAAACAATGCAAATTAACTTATTTAAAAAACAGAAACAGACTCACAGACTTAGAAAACAAACTTATGGTTACAAAAGAGGAAAGGGGAGAGAGGAAGGGATAAATTAAGAGTATGGGATTAACAGATATATACTACTATATATAAAATAAACAACAAGGACCTACTCTATAGTACAGGGAACTATATTCAATATCTTGTAATAACCTATAATGGAAAAGAATCTGAAAAAGAATATACATATATATGCATGTATAACTGAATCGCTCTGCTGTGCACCTGAAACTAATACATTATAAATCAAGTATATTTCAATTAAAAAAGTATTTTTAAACAAAAAATTTTGTCCAAACTAGTTTAAGAATTAGCTTTTTGTTTAGAACTTCAATAATTGAAGATTGATTTCTTAAACCAAAATTAATTCCTACTTAGTAATTTTTACATGCAAGACCACCCTCAAGGACACATACACATACACACAGGGCTTCACAATTAATATTTTACTAAAGATTTGAAAACACAGGCCACTAAATATGAAAAGATTTATTCCAGGTCACTCAAGCATCAGAGTCATAAGTGGTACTTAGACCTAAGGAAGTCTATGTCAATATTAAAGTGAACTAATTTACAAAAGTTCTAAGTAACACGTATAGCAATTTAAATGAGTTACCTCATTAATGAGAGAAACATCTCTAAGTGAGGTTACAGAATGAGGAACTGAAATTATTTATGATTTCATACACCTGACTTAGTGGACAAACACCTCCTCAGCTTCTGTGCATTATACCTCTTTTTGGCTTGTTTCAAATAGGGTGACCTGTTCTTGAGGAAAAGCAGTTGTTGTATTAAAGAAAATTTTTTCAGAACCAGAGGCACCACTTGAATGAATTATTTAATATATACTGACTGAAGCCACATAGTGCTACTTCATAAAAAAATGGTCAGCATGACAGAAGCATTTCACCTGAAGGAAAGAGGAACTGTCTGCAAGTACTTGAAGAGTAATTTCAAGGGGACTCTGCTGCTATTTCCTAGACCCATAAAGCTCAGAGTTAAAGGAAAACAATTTAGCCTATAACATAGATTTTTTAAATATTAGATGCAAAGATGAAAATATACATACCTCACACATAAGGGTGATTAAGGTAATGAAATTACTATTGAAAATGATTATATATAAAATTTCTGTCCTAGAGATCTTGAAGGGAAAACAGTCATCTGTTTTGGAAAGTGAATGTAAAACCCTCCTTATCTGCATAAGGGTGAATTAGATGACATTTCACGTCAGAGTGTTTTCTCTTCTGCATGAAAGAAATGGGGTACAGCGAAATTAAAGGACTCACAAAAGCTTACAAAGAATGCTAATTAATGTATGGGGATATTTGGGAATGGTGTGAGAAACAGGACATTTTCACCTCGATCAATTTAAGTTGCTACTTTTAAATAGGAGAGACCTCAGATCTTATATATGACAAAAACAATGCAAATCACTTTCATTTATACACATTTTTTATTAAATGTGTGACAAATTTTTCTTACTTTAATAATTTAGATTACCTCTAATTGGTTACTCATTCATATTTTTTCACAGCAAACGTATAGCTTCCAGAGAAAACCAATGAGTATATAGATGTTTTTGTTTTATGCCTTTAAAAACTAGCCTGCCAATAAAAATGGATTGTGTGATTTCATCCACTGTGTATTCAGCTTTTCATTTCAGCTAAAATTGTTTCTTATCAAAATTTCATTAAACATCATCATGAAAGGCAGACATTTCCCTGTGACTGACCATATATATTTTCAGTGAATTTTACCAAGTCCTTCCATTCAGAGCTCTAAAGACTTTGGGTGCTTATCATGAAAAGACCTTCTTCTACAAAGTGAGAGACAGATTACTCCAGCATCTTTCAGGAGAATAGACACCCTTCTTTCCACCTGTCTACTAGAATTCTGTTTGCTTGTCTATTTGGAAATTTATATATGCATCTAAAATACAGCTGGCATTGGCTAGGTGTTAAGTCTAGCCTGTGAAAAATTACGTACTAAAATATCCAGAAAATATCAGATAAGATGGTCAAATTATAACATTTGAGAAATTAAACTATTTCCAAGTTATCTATTGGGCTTAAGCATGCTTTACAGTAATTACAATTCAAAGAACTTGCATCAAAAATCTTCTTAATTGGGGCTTCCCTGGTGGCGCAGTGGTTGCGCGTCCGCCTGCCGATGCAGCAGGGGAACCGGGTTCGCGCCCCGGTCTGGGAGGATCCCACGTGCCGCGGAGCGGCTGGGCCCGGGAGCCATGGCCGCTGGGCCTGCGCGTCCGGAGCCTGTGCTCCGCAGCGGGAGAGGCCACGGCAGAGGGAGGCCCGCATACCACAAAAAAAAAAAAAAAAAAAAATCTTCTTAATTATCCAGAAAAGGTTAAAAAGCTACATATATCAATCTAAATAATAATTTTATTCATAGCTGCAAGACTTTTAAGTCTCTCTTTTTTCAATCATAAAGTTGCCAATCTAACAGTTGGTAACTTTTGAATGTAATGTTGAGTCTCAATTTGTATCTGCCTGCAATCACAGTGTACTGCAGTGTAGCTTAGTAAAAAATCCTTTTGTGGCTCATATTCTTTCCTCTCTAACTCTTATTACATCGTTTGACACTAATAGTCTTGGTTTCTTAGTCTATTTTTCTCTGAATTATGCTTGTATCTCATTAAGCAGCAGCTGGGAGCCTATGAGTAACAGAATGGACTATTATACCAGCAGAACAAACTTATATCTCTCAAAAATGCTTACTTTGGACTCTAGAATATGGTAAATAAATGCTACAGACATTCAGACCTTATATAGTTTTAATATAGACTGAATGACTATTTAAATCTGTCCTGTTACCTTTAATGAAGTCTATTTCTGACATCAAACTTAAAACCCACTGTAAATTTTACTTACTGCTCTTTTAGCTTCTCAACAAATATTTCCTTTATATGAAGATGGACTTAACTCTGAGCCAAAGGAAACAAGGAAAAGCATACATGTGAAATGAAGAGGCTCAAGAAACATTAGAAAGAGAAAAAAATACATTCATTAGCAATGTTAAACAGGAGAGATTTATATTAGGCTGTTTATTACAATAGCACTCTAAGTTCTTCTCATTCTATGTGCAGTTAATTAGACCAAAAGTGTATAGCAGTCAAGACATTAACAATGAGTAGAGCAAAAAGCCCTCTTTTCTTTGTTAAGAAATATCAAAAAGTTATCCAAAGGATGGTGAGAATAAACAGAGATCATCACTATTTCAATCAAGAAGTTATGAGAAGATGAGAAAAAAGCTGCTCCGAAAAAATATTACTTGCATATAAAATAACTGTATTTCTCATGTACGTGGATTGCACAGCCTGCTACCATAGTTTCAGGACTTTTTCGTTGCTCTGTTTAATTCATGTAAATATGCTTTGTCTCACAACTAGATTGTATGTGTTATGAGGGATAGCAGAACCAATTATAAATTTGAACTTAATTTCATTTCTCCCAAGATGTAGTAAAAGAGATACTTAAGTAATATTTTTGAATGAAAAAAACATTCTGCATATTAAGTAGTAAATCCTTCTAAAATATCAATTGACTGTTTTGTATACAGGCCAAGTAACAACTTGCAGGTGTGCCAGATTCTAAACTTCCTTGAACAGTAGGAACTAGATTACATTAACTTCTACTAGTACATTCTGTCCTTCTAAATTTTTATAACGTTTCCTTAAAATACCAGTATTGTCAAAAATCACATTTAAAAAACAATTATTTCAAATCATTTGTTGCAAAAGCAACATTAGCTCTGAGCTAACTCAGTATTTATGATTGATATAATTTGTTTAGGAAAGAATAACATGTTTACTATCACTGCAAGGACACCACTTGTATACTTTTACAACCTCTTGTTGTTCTAAACAAAGCACAAAGCTACTCAAACAAGTGGCTGGGTTGTGAGAGCACCAGCATTTTTCATAAGAGGTGCTATTTCTAGATTGTCAAAATTGTAGCCTACATAGAATAAATGCTGTTTCTAAATCATCAATTGTCCTATATATTGCTTTCTTGCTTCATGGAAATTCACTCTGCCAAATGTCTATAATCCTGACCTAAAAATATCACAATTTACACATCAGACAATAGCATTCACAAAGTTAGCCTCCTTCCCCTCACTCTCTTCCATGAGATTAAAATTAATCAAAAGAAAAAGAAAACGAAATTAGATGTCTCAATATTGATCTTTAGCAAGATTACTTAAGATGGAAGTTTCTTAATTTTTGCTAATTCTCTTGAAATGCAATCATGGTATCAGATCTGGGAGGCATTGCTTTCCTGTCCTTTCCTGCCTTATTAAATTCCTCCAAAGTACCACATCATATTGTTACATATTTCCCATCACCTATACATACATGCTCTATCAGAACTGACTGTCTGTAGCTCTGTGCTCCAGGCAATACCATGACCCCAAGTGGCAGATGCAATAATGCAAAATGTTCATTGAGGGGGCAGAACCCAGGACATTGCAAATTTGGCATCTCCAAAAGGTCCAGATGCAGATGCAGTGTGTGGACATTCTCCACACACCCGTTAGCAGTCTATCATCATAACTCGTGAATGATTAACAGTGTTATTTTCCAAAACTTACTTTATAAAAAAGCCAAATTTTCTCAGACAAAGCAATTAAGTGAGCCTACATTTGCACATACACCTAATTCACTAATTGGCATGTTCATACAGATCTCCAAATAGCATATACACCTGTTTCTCAGTGTGTGAGACAAATAATTACCTTTGCTTGCAAATCATTTTAATGAATTTTATGAGAAGAAAACTCATAACATAATTTATTTTCTTTGGAAAGTTCTAGATTATCAAGGCACTGACTTTCACTTAATATGTCAGATGTGTTTAATTTTTAAAAAGGCCTTCAATGTAATTGAAATCTCACTGCCTTCTAGACCAAGGAAGAGGAAATGGAGAAAGAGGAGCAACAGGGAGAAGGAGGTAATATTTTACATAAAGAGAGGACTTCCAAAACTATGTCAAAAGCTTTCTGAGAAAATGGATGTGAATTTACTGCCTGAATGAGTCTGACACCATCCATCACTGTCCAATGAATGATAGATTGTTCAATACAAGATGTATGCTTTTTCTATGTTCCCATATTTGACACTTAAAGGAGACAGAAAAACACAGAAACCCTTCAAAGACTAACCTTTTACTACAGCAATTGCTTCTGAAACATGAGTGACAGAAAGAAAGTAGAAGACTATTTTCTGAAAAACGTGTGGCATTTTATAAGGAAACTAGAGCATAAGACGTTTCACGTAGATAAATTATAAATCATTGGTACCATCTATACAACACACTGATTTAAATAACACAAATTACACTTTAAAAGTCACTGACAAGAAGTAGCACTTAAAAATGTCTATAGGAAGTTACTTTTTATAATATCAGTGAGGTGGTCAAATAAATATCGATGCAATTATACAAATTCAATGGGATTGGCATATATAATTTTTCCAGATAGAATGGTGGCTTCATAAATATACTTAGTACTATTAAATTAAAATTTGGCCTTTGATACTTTAACTCTGCAATTTAGTTTCTATAATAGATGTTTCCAATGAGACTCAGTAGTTGAATTTCCTCCAGATTTTATGCCATATTTTAAGCATGTTTTGCTCTTTTTTTAATGAGGTATCTGAGGATCCCCATCTGGTAGTAAAATACAAGAAACATTATTTTTTGCTAAAGATCTAACAGATTCCAACAGGAATGCTATGTAAAATTGTTACTAAAAATTCAATGCTTAAAGCCATTATCTTAGTTTGAATTCCTCTGATAGCAAAACCTGAGACAAGGACCGGGATGCAGGTGATTTCATTGGGAGATAATCTCAGAAAGCAAAGGTAAAGGAGAGTGGGAAGAGTTAGACAGGGAAACAAGAAAAATGAATTGTCCCTTATTAAGCTGGTTACCTGTGTAAACAGCTGGGTCTCAATACCCCAGGGCCTTCTGAGGAACCATGGGGAAGGTGGCCCAGAGCTGTCCCTCCAAGGAGAGAAGACTGGGGCCTTGATCCACTAGCCTACATCCTTCATTGGGTAAGGGTTATTTCAGAGGGTGTTATAACCCTCACAAACTCACCTCGACTGAGAAAATCCCCATGGCTTCAGGGAAAGCCCAGAGGCAGAACAACGTGGTATGTTATTTGTGCTTGAAGTGCACTGGGGCTGGGCATCCAACTGCAGCTGAAATCAGAAGTGGTGAAGAGATGTGATGCAGGCCTCAAAGGGCATCAGTTAACAACCATTAAATTTCTTACATCTCCTTATATATGTATTTATGCAGCAGTAAGGAGCTAGTAAAGGAATCTGGGATAAAACTTACTATGAGCTTTGAAATCAGACCTGTATGTGAAAGCAGTCTCTACATGATTAGATGTTCAACATTGGGAAAATCCATCAGTCTTCCTAGGGAATGCTAGTACCCATCTTCTCAGGCTATAGTCATGATTAAATGAACTAAGGTATAAGAAACATATGACACACTGCAAATGTTCATGAGTGATAGTTCCTATTGAGTTGCCCCACCTATTAGTGATAACATCACACTCATTTCATGATTTATTTTTTATTCATCAGATTATCAGGTTTTTAAGATTCAGTTTAACTATTAGTTATTCAGGAACGATTTCCTTAACTCAGTACACTAGGTTAAGCACCTTAAAAGAGACTACTGAATTTCTCCATAAGCCTTCTTTTGTAATCCTTAAGGCACTTGTTACTAATTATACGTGTTTATGCTAAACTGTTAGCTCCACGATGGAGAGAAATGTCCGCTTTGTTTTCTAGGGCTATCGACTAATATTTGTTGAATTGCATTAATCTCTCTTAATAATATACTAAGGTAATTCAATAAAGTTTTTACCCCTCAGCTTTATCTGATTGCAGAGATCATATGAAATCTTGGCTACTAAGAACACTTACAATATCATACATGTTAGCAATACAGTCTTTGTATTTTGGCAACAATACAAGCCTGGCTGCCAAAAAGAGATCTTGTTGCAATTTTTATTTTGACTCTAGAGCACACAGTTGAAATTAAGCCTGAGATGATCCTTATTATTCGTCCATAAGCATCTGTCTATCTCACCACAGAGCCACTGCCCCTCTCCACTTTCGTAGATAAAGATAAGAAATAGTGGTCAAGATCCCAAGTGAGGACAATCATCAAAACATAGGTGGAGAAGGGCTGGTGATTGGGAATTTCTGCCCTCCATTCTCTAGAATGATCTTTATCCACACCCACAAATGAACTGGAGCAGATGGGACAAACCCTAGTTCTTTTATGCTTAGATGATGGAATGGGTACAAACTTAGAGACTGATTTTCTCAGGGGCCCATTTTCAGAAAGGAAAAAAATCATATGTATCAGTCTTGAATCTAAACTTCCTGAGGCATCCTTGAAGCCTGACATTTCTTTGCATTAATTTCTAAATGAAAACAAAAGAGTAAACGCTAATGTTTTCTCCCACTCTAGGTCCCTCCACAACAAAAGAAGCCACCACAATGAGAAGCCCGTGCACCGCAACAAAGACTAGCCCCCACTCGCCACAACTAGAGAAAGCTCGTGCACAGCAACAAAGACCCAATGCAGCCAAAAATAAATAAATAAATTTATTTTAAAAA
>NC_041224.1:122857853-122891005 GCF_002837175.3 Physeter macrocephalus | reverse complement strand
AAAAAACTAAAAATAGAGCTACCATATGATCCTACAATCCCACTCCTGGGCATATATCCAGAAAAGACAAAAACTCTAATTTGAAAAGATACATGCACCCCAATGTTCATAGCAACACTATGTATAATAACCAAGACGCGGAAGCAACATAAATGTCCATCGACAGATGAATGGATAAAGAAGATGTGGTATATATATATGTAAAATATATAATGGAATACTACTCAGCCATAAAAAAGACTGAAATAATGCCATTTGCAGCAACATGGATGGACCTAGAGATTATCATACTAAGTGAAGTAAGTCAGACAAAGACAAATATCATATGATATCACTTATATATGGAATCTACAAAAACAATGCAAATTAACTTATTTAAAAAACAGAAACAGACTCACAGACTTAGAAAACAAACTTATGGTTACAAAAGAGGAAAGGGGAGAGAGGAAGGGATAAATTAAGAGTATGGGATTAACAGATATATACTACTATATATAAAATAAACAACAAGGACCTACTCTATAGTACAGGGAACTATATTCAATATCTTGTAATAACCTATAATGGAAAAGAATCTGAAAAAGAATATACATATATATGCATGTATAACTGAATCGCTCTGCTGTGCACCTGAAACTAATACATTATAAATCAAGTATATTTCAATTAAAAAAGTATTTTTAAACAAAAAATTTTGTCCAAACTAGTTTAAGAATTAGCTTTTTGTTTAGAACTTCAATAATTGAAGATTGATTTCTTAAACCAAAATTAATTCCTACTTAGTAATTTTTACATGCAAGACCACCCTCAAGGACACATACACATACACACAGGGCTTCACAATTAATATTTTACTAAAGATTTGAAAACACAGGCCACTAAATATGAAAAGATTTATTCCAGGTCACTCAAGCATCAGAGTCATAAGTGGTACTTAGACCTAAGGAAGTCTATGTCAATATTAAAGTGAACTAATTTACAAAAGTTCTAAGTAACACGTATAGCAATTTAAATGAGTTACCTCATTAATGAGAGAAACATCTCTAAGTGAGGTTACAGAATGAGGAACTGAAATTATTTATGATTTCATACACCTGACTTAGTGGACAAACACCTCCTCAGCTTCTGTGCATTATACCTCTTTTTGGCTTGTTTCAAATAGGGTGACCTGTTCTTGAGGAAAAGCAGTTGTTGTATTAAAGAAAATTTTTTCAGAACCAGAGGCACCACTTGAATGAATTATTTAATATATACTGACTGAAGCCACATAGTGCTACTTCATAAAAAAATGGTCAGCATGACAGAAGCATTTCACCTGAAGGAAAGAGGAACTGTCTGCAAGTACTTGAAGAGTAATTTCAAGGGGACTCTGCTGCTATTTCCTAGACCCATAAAGCTCAGAGTTAAAGGAAAACAATTTAGCCTATAACATAGATTTTTTAAATATTAGATGCAAAGATGAAAATATACATACCTCACACATAAGGGTGATTAAGGTAATGAAATTACTATTGAAAATGATTATATATAAAATTTCTGTCCTAGAGATCTTGAAGGGAAAACAGTCATCTGTTTTGGAAAGTGAATGTAAAACCCTCCTTATCTGCATAAGGGTGAATTAGATGACATTTCACGTCAGAGTGTTTTCTCTTCTGCATGAAAGAAATGGGGTACAGCGAAATTAAAGGACTCACAAAAGCTTACAAAGAATGCTAATTAATGTATGGGGATATTTGGGAATGGTGTGAGAAACAGGACATTTTCACCTCGATCAATTTAAGTTGCTACTTTTAAATAGGAGAGACCTCAGATCTTATATATGACAAAAACAATGCAAATCACTTTCATTTATACACATTTTTTATTAAATGTGTGACAAATTTTTCTTACTTTAATAATTTAGATTACCTCTAATTGGTTACTCATTCATATTTTTTCACAGCAAACGTATAGCTTCCAGAGAAAACCAATGAGTATATAGATGTTTTTGTTTTATGCCTTTAAAAACTAGCCTGCCAATAAAAATGGATTGTGTGATTTCATCCACTGTGTATTCAGCTTTTCATTTCAGCTAAAATTGTTTCTTATCAAAATTTCATTAAACATCATCATGAAAGGCAGACATTTCCCTGTGACTGACCATATATATTTTCAGTGAATTTTACCAAGTCCTTCCATTCAGAGCTGCCGCGGAGCGGCTGGGCCCGGGAGCCATGGCCGCTGGGCCTGCGCGTCCGGAGCCTGTGCTCCGCAGCGGGAGAGGCCACGGCAGAGGGAGGCCCGCATACCACAAAAAAAAAAAAAAAAAAAAATCTTCTTAATTATCCAGAAAAGGTTAAAAAGCTACATATATCAATCTAAATAATAATTTTATTCATAGCTGCAAGACTTTTAAGTCTCTCTTTTTTCAATCATAAAGTTGCCAATCTAACAGTTGGTAACTTTTGAATGTAATGTTGAGTCTCAATTTGTATCTGCCTGCAATCACAGTGTACTGCAGTGTAGCTTAGTAAAAAATCCTTTTGTGGCTCATATTCTTTCCTCTCTAACTCTTATTACATCGTTTGACACTAATAGTCTTGGTTTCTTAGTCTATTTTTCTCTGAATTATGCTTGTATCTCATTAAGCAGCAGCTGGGAGCCTATGAGTAACAGAATGGACTATTATACCAGCAGAACAAACTTATATCTCTCAAAAATGCTTACTTTGGACTCTAGAATATGGTAAATAAATGCTACAGACATTCAGACCTTATATAGTTTTAATATAGACTGAATGACTATTTAAATCTGTCCTGTTACCTTTAATGAAGTCTATTTCTGACATCAAACTTAAAACCCACTGTAAATTTTACTTACTGCTCTTTTAGCTTCTCAACAAATATTTCCTTTATATGAAGATGGACTTAACTCTGAGCCAAAGGAAACAAGGAAAAGCATACATGTGAAATGAAGAGGCTCAAGAAACATTAGAAAGAGAAAAAAATACATTCATTAGCAATGTTAAACAGGAGAGATTTATATTAGGCTGTTTATTACAATAGCACTCTAAGTTCTTCTCATTCTATGTGCAGTTAATTAGACCAAAAGTGTATAGCAGTCAAGACATTAACAATGAGTAGAGCAAAAAGCCCTCTTTTCTTTGTTAAGAAATATCAAAAAGTTATCCAAAGGATGGTGAGAATAAACAGAGATCATCACTATTTCAATCAAGAAGTTATGAGAAGATGAGAAAAAAGCTGCTCCGAAAAAATATTACTTGCATATAAAATAACTGTATTTCTCATGTACGTGGATTGCACAGCCTGCTACCATAGTTTCAGGACTTTTTCGTTGCTCTGTTTAATTCATGTAAATATGCTTTGTCTCACAACTAGATTGTATGTGTTATGAGGGATAGCAGAACCAATTATAAATTTGAACTTAATTTCATTTCTCCCAAGATGTAGTAAAAGAGATACTTAAGTAATATTTTTGAATGAAAAAAACATTCTGCATATTAAGTAGTAAATCCTTCTAAAATATCAATTGACTGTTTTGTATACAGGCCAAGTAACAACTTGCAGGTGTGCCAGATTCTAAACTTCCTTGAACAGTAGGAACTAGATTACATTAACTTCTACTAGTACATTCTGTCCTTCTAAATTTTTATAACGTTTCCTTAAAATACCAGTATTGTCAAAAATCACATTTAAAAAACAATTATTTCAAATCATTTGTTGCAAAAGCAACATTAGCTCTGAGCTAACTCAGTATTTATGATTGATATAATTTGTTTAGGAAAGAATAACATGTTTACTATCACTGCAAGGACACCACTTGTATACTTTTACAACCTCTTGTTGTTCTAAACAAAGCACAAAGCTACTCAAACAAGTGGCTGGGTTGTGAGAGCACCAGCATTTTTCATAAGAGGTGCTATTTCTAGATTGTCAAAATTGTAGCCTACATAGAATAAATGCTGTTTCTAAATCATCAATTGTCCTATATATTGCTTTCTTGCTTCATGGAAATTCACTCTGCCAAATGTCTATAATCCTGACCTAAAAATATCACAATTTACACATCAGACAATAGCATTCACAAAGTTAGCCTCCTTCCCCTCACTCTCTTCCATGAGATTAAAATTAATCAAAAGAAAAAGAAAACGAAATTAGATGTCTCAATATTGATCTTTAGCAAGATTACTTAAGATGGAAGTTTCTTAATTTTTGCTAATTCTCTTGAAATGCAATCATGGTATCAGATCTGGGAGGCATTGCTTTCCTGTCCTTTCCTGCCTTATTAAATTCCTCCAAAGTACCACATCATATTGTTACATATTTCCCATCACCTATACATACATGCTCTATCAGAACTGACTGTCTGTAGCTCTGTGCTCCAGGCAATACCATGACCCCAAGTGGCAGATGCAATAATGCAAAATGTTCATTGAGGGGGCAGAACCCAGGACATTGCAAATTTGGCATCTCCAAAAGGTCCAGATGCAGATGCAGTGTGTGGACATTCTCCACACACCCGTTAGCAGTCTATCATCATAACTCGTGAATGATTAACAGTGTTATTTTCCAAAACTTACTTTATAAAAAAGCCAAATTTTCTCAGACAAAGCAATTAAGTGAGCCTACATTTGCACATACACCTAATTCACTAATTGGCATGTTCATACAGATCTCCAAATAGCATATACACCTGTTTCTCAGTGTGTGAGACAAATAATTACCTTTGCTTGCAAATCATTTTAATGAATTTTATGAGAAGAAAACTCATAACATAATTTATTTTCTTTGGAAAGTTCTAGATTATCAAGGCACTGACTTTCACTTAATATGTCAGATGTGTTTAATTTTTAAAAAGGCCTTCAATGTAATTGAAATCTCACTGCCTTCTAGACCAAGGAAGAGGAAATGGAGAAAGAGGAGCAACAGGGAGAAGGAGGTAATATTTTACATAAAGAGAGGACTTCCAAAACTATGTCAAAAGCTTTCTGAGAAAATGGATGTGAATTTACTGCCTGAATGAGTCTGACACCATCCATCACTGTCCAATGAATGATAGATTGTTCAATACAAGATGTATGCTTTTTCTATGTTCCCATATTTGACACTTAAAGGAGACAGAAAAACACAGAAACCCTTCAAAGACTAACCTTTTACTACAGCAATTGCTTCTGAAACATGAGTGACAGAAAGAAAGTAGAAGACTATTTTCTGAAAAACGTGTGGCATTTTATAAGGAAACTAGAGCATAAGACGTTTCACGTAGATAAATTATAAATCATTGGTACCATCTATACAACACACTGATTTAAATAACACAAATTACACTTTAAAAGTCACTGACAAGAAGTAGCACTTAAAAATGTCTATAGGAAGTTACTTTTTATAATATCAGTGAGGTGGTCAAATAAATATCGATGCAATTATACAAATTCAATGGGATTGGCATATATAATTTTTCCAGATAGAATGGTGGCTTCATAAATATACTTAGTACTATTAAATTAAAATTTGGCCTTTGATACTTTAACTCTGCAATTTAGTTTCTATAATAGATGTTTCCAATGAGACTCAGTAGTTGAATTTCCTCCAGATTTTATGCCATATTTTAAGCATGTTTTGCTCTTTTTTTAATGAGGTATCTGAGGATCCCCATCTGGTAGTAAAATACAAGAAACATTATTTTTTGCTAAAGATCTAACAGATTCCAACAGGAATGCTATGTAAAATTGTTACTAAAAATTCAATGCTTAAAGCCATTATCTTAGTTTGAATTCCTCTGATAGCAAAACCTGAGACAAGGACCGGGATGCAGGTGATTTCATTGGGAGATAATCTCAGAAAGCAAAGGTAAAGGAGAGTGGGAAGAGTTAGACAGGGAAACAAGAAAAATGAATTGTCCCTTATTAAGCTGGTTACCTGTGTAAACAGCTGGGTCTCAATACCCCAGGGCCTTCTGAGGAACCATGGGGAAGGTGGCCCAGAGCTGTCCCTCCAAGGAGAGAAGACTGGGGCCTTGATCCACTAGCCTACATCCTTCATTGGGTAAGGGTTATTTCAGAGGGTGTTATAACCCTCACAAACTCACCTCGACTGAGAAAATCCCCATGGCTTCAGGGAAAGCCCAGAGGCAGAACAACGTGGTATGTTATTTGTGCTTGAAGTGCACTGGGGCTGGGCATCCAACTGCAGCTGAAATCAGAAGTGGTGAAGAGATGTGATGCAGGCCTCAAAGGGCATCAGTTAACAACCATTAAATTTCTTACATCTCCTTATATATGTATTTATGCAGCAGTAAGGAGCTAGTAAAGGAATCTGGGATAAAACTTACTATGAGCTTTGAAATCAGACCTGTATGTGAAAGCAGTCTCTACATGATTAGATGTTCAACATTGGGAAAATCCATCAGTCTTCCTAGGGAATGCTAGTACCCATCTTCTCAGGCTATAGTCATGATTAAATGAACTAAGGTATAAGAAACATATGACACACTGCAAATGTTCATGAGTGATAGTTCCTATTGAGTTGCCCCACCTATTAGTGATAACATCACACTCATTTCATGATTTATTTTTTATTCATCAGATTATCAGGTTTTTAAGATTCAGTTTAACTATTAGTTATTCAGGAACGATTTCCTTAACTCAGTACACTAGGTTAAGCACCTTAAAAGAGACTACTGAATTTCTCCATAAGCCTTCTTTTGTAATCCTTAAGGCACTTGTTACTAATTATACGTGTTTATGCTAAACTGTTAGCTCCACGATGGAGAGAAATGTCCGCTTTGTTTTCTAGGGCTATCGACTAATATTTGTTGAATTGCATTAATCTCTCTTAATAATATACTAAGGTAATTCAATAAAGTTTTTACCCCTCAGCTTTATCTGATTGCAGAGATCATATGAAATCTTGGCTACTAAGAACACTTACAATATCATACATGTTAGCAATACAGTCTTTGTATTTTGGCAACAATACAAGCCTGGCTGCCAAAAAGAGATCTTGTTGCAATTTTTATTTTGACTCTAGAGCACACAGTTGAAATTAAGCCTGAGATGATCCTTATTATTCGTCCATAAGCATCTGTCTATCTCACCACAGAGCCACTGCCCCTCTCCACTTTCGTAGATAAAGATAAGAAATAGTGGTCAAGATCCCAAGTGAGGACAAGCACCAAAACATAGGTGGAGAAGGGCTGGTGAGTGGGAATTTCTGCCCTCCATTCTCTAGAATGATCTTTATCCACACCCACAAATGAACTGGAGCAGATGGGACAAACCCTAGTTCTTTTATGCTTAGATGATGGAATGGGTACAAACTTAGAGACTGATTTTCTCAGGGGCCCATTTTCAGAAAGGAAAAAAATCATATGTATCAGTCTTGAATCTAAACTTCCTGAGGCATCCTTGAAGCCTGACATTTCTTTGCATTAATTTCTAAATGAAAACAAAAGAGTAAACGCTAATGTTTTCTCCCACTCTAGGTCCCTCCTCTATCATTCAAACCACCACATTAACTTTTGCTGATGTTGTTCTTGTCTTTAATGTTTATCTGGATTTTCTGATTTGGTTTCCCAGTCCTAACTTTGGTTCATGTCTTTATTCACTTGTTGATATTTATCAAATATCAAGTATGGTTTGATTTAGTTTTCAGTCACTGGACCCTCTCCTTATCTGCATCATGACACATGACCCCATTCTAGTTCCCTCCACACCTGGACTCACTGAAGCACTCACCTCGCTGACACTGGATTTATCTTTTATGTTCTCTCCTGGGTTTTGGAAATGATGATCTTGGCTTAGATAAACTATTTTCTGTTTGCTTTTGGTCTCTTAGTTTCTAATTCATTGGGAATTAATCTATAACTGGTGAAACTATTGGCGTAACTCCTCTGCTAGGATCCAACCCTGTCAAAACCACATGTCTGACTTGTCTTATTCATCAAAAGGGGAATTAATGTGGAATTAGAGTGACTAGGCTGTCAGCATTACTGATCCTCTCCCAGTTACACTCATTTAATTATCTTCACTCATTGCTTGTTACGGCTTGGATGAATGTTCACTACACAGAATTACAGTGGTATTGAAAAAAACCATCCTGCTGGGTGTGCCATAAATGCTATGCTGATTAAACTTCGAGACTGTTATTTTTGTTCCAGGGATTATTAGCATGAAACAAATGATTTTGCATTCAATAAGTGCTCAATAAATATTTGTTGAGTCAAATCAAGTGTTTTCTAAACGTTCAGCTTCTGACAAGCCTGAAGTACAATACATGGTGGCATTATACGGCAAGTGATTTGGAACCAGCCTTTCTGTAGCCTGTAACCTTTTATGTAGGCTGTAATCACACTCATTCTATTTTGAAACTTGGACAATCACAAAGTTGGAGCTCACTTTGAAATCAACCAGCTTTTCGCACAGCTGCCGTATCGTCTTGTGCAATATTTCAGACATGGAGAATATTCTGTTGGAAAAAGCCAAATGATGTAATGAGAATTCAGATAGTCCCAAACAGGGTTAGCAGAAAAATGTTTCACATTTGCAAAGTATTTTGATCACATCACGGTGCCTGAAAATACCTACAGTGATTGGCAAAAAAAATTACAGTAGTTTCAGACCATTAGAATCCATAGGGAAAGTACTCTTGTATAAATAAAGTAGTTTCTCAGAATAACTCACGTTAAGGTAGCATTAGAAGATCCTGTGAACTATCAGCTGATATGTCTTTCTAAAGGAAAAAAAACGTTGAATGAAATATGTGTCTCAGTAGAAGGTATGAATGACTGTTAAGGCACTGTGTGAAATGAAGATGGTTTTGGCTGGTACACTGTCACTGTACATGGTGTCAACCCCTGAAGACCATTACCTAAAGCCAGGGTCACTGTCATTGACCCTTTTTCTGGGAACGATAAGTCACATCAGGATTTGCTGTTCATGGAGATACCTCTAAAATGTTTCTCAAAGTAAAGGTGCCAAAGAAAAACAAATAAACAAAAATAAAAGGTTCTGTAAACAAAGTATTTTGGAGAATACGGGCTTCTGTATCCATTCCCTGGTGAATCACAACACACATTAAAGCCTGGGAGAAATCCTGCAGTAAATAAATCATTTTAACTTTATTTCACCTAGTAGGTCCTTCTTGTTTCTTTTTATTTAACCTTGTCAATATCTCATGAACATTAGCTTCTTTATACACTTTGGGAGATGCTTCTCTGGAATGTAATCCACAAATGTTTAAGAGGATTCCTTAAATATTTCAAGTGATTCTCCCCTTTCCACTGACAAGAAAAATACTGAAAGGCCCAAGAGTGCCTTTATTATATGCTTCAGAATTTGCAAACAACTGGTTTAATCAAGTAATCTATTATGGGCTCTTCTCTGATTGTAACTTCTAGAGCTACTGAAGCGCTACTTTCTTGCTGAACACAGAACTCCAAGGATTCTCTGACTTGGGTTTTACAATTAAAGATTTGGTCTGTCAACTCTTTTTTACCTGGACGAGAGAACAACTCTTACTTCTGTGTCTCCAAATAAAATTTATTATTAGTATTTAGGCAATGTGATCACTTAGCTTCAGGGTTATTTTAATGTATATTATTCAAATGATTACTATGTTACAGTAGACATACTATACACTGGAGAATATAAAGATGATCATGTCACAGACCTTGACCCAGAAGAATTCAGAATGTAAAGAAGAAAGTTAAACAACCAAGCACATCAGCATTATGATACTTTGTAGGTCATTGCAAAATACTACAACACATAGATGTTATTAGTTCTGCTTTGAAGGACTTGGGAACAATCCAAGAGGTTGATAAACAAAAGATGACTGTGCATTCCGCAGGTCAAAAATTCATTTGTTTTTAATTAATATTTACTTAAAATATTTAGTGAGCACCTATTTTGTGCCATACACCCTTCTACGCATTAGGGGCGCACAACGAACAAAAGGGACAACCACATCTGCCTCACAGAGCTTATTTTCTAGTGGTTCATATAAATTATGCACGAGAAAATCAATATATAAACAAAAATAAATAAAGCACATATTCATTTAGAAAAGGATAATTACTAGAAAATAAAGCAAGGCAAGAAAAGTAACCTGAAGAATCTGTGGCAGCAGACAAGGTGAAATTATAGATAAGATGGCCAGGGAAATCCTCACTGAGGTGACTTTTTAGTAAAGACCTGAAAGAAGTGAGAGGGCAAGCCCAAGGAACATCTGGACACAGCTATCCAGGTAGTGGGAGTTGTGAGGGCTAAAACTACAAGCTGTGCAAGTGCCTGGCATGTGCGAGGAAGTGAAGAGGCCAGTGTGGCTGCAGCAAAGGAGAGGGAGAGAGTAAAAGGAGAGAAAGTCAAGAACTAAGGGGTCCAGGTCAAGGAGGCCTTGTGGGCTGCAGTAATGACTCTGGCTTTTACTTAAGTAAGATGACGAGCCATGGGTGCTGAGCACAGAAGCACCACGATCCAAGTTACATATAACTGAATGTTAAATATAGCACTCATATTGGCATGTTGAGAGTAGATAAAAGGAAAGTAAAAGCAAAATAAGAGAAATACACTAGGACGTTATTAAAATAATATAAATGAAAGTTGATGGAAGCTCAGGTTACAATAACAGAGTGGGATGAGAAGAAGTGTTTGGAGTCTGAGTATATTTTGAAGGATTTACTAGTGTATATAGAGACAATAAAAAAATTAAGTCAAAACCACTCCACATTTCTTAATGGAGTTGCCATCAACTGAGCTATAGAAGACCTAGGATGAATCAGTTTTCTCAGAAAAGAAAATTTTCCTTGAAGTTTTATGGCCCCTTATTTGCATGGGCCCCTTCCAAGGCCTGGGAGAGGGCCTGAAAATATGCTACATCAATCATACCTTTCTGTAAAATTTGCCAAAGTAAGATATTTTAGCCCACTGCGATTTTTCTTTACTTTGTATTCCTCTTTATCATAATCCTCCTCCTATCTGGTGGTGCTGGAATGGCTGCAGGTACTTTTGGGATAATAGTGAAGATAATTTGAGGATATTATTAGATTGAATTTAATGGAATATATGTATCACTTCTGTGTATAGTTGTTATTGCTAGCCATTCTCCTATACTCCCACTACTGATGTGATGATTCATCTGGCTTTGTGACATAAAGGTGTAAGGCCAGAATTTGCAAATGAACATAGTCTACGGCATACAGGAATAAAGCTATAGGTAACAGAGGAGAAACAAGGGTTGAAATGTACCGAACAAGATTTAGTCTGTGGAAAATATTTCTAGTAATTATGTATATAAGACTGTAGGCAGAAGATTCCATACTTATTGCCACCTAGTCAAAAAAGAAGTTCCCTTCTATTCTGATTATACCCAGTGATGCAGCTTATACAATTATGACCACAGAAAAATATTTTATGAGAATCATACAAAATAGAATTTATCAGAATTTCTGTATCTGTAGAAGTACTACTATAAAGATGGAGTGTATCTACGTGTGAGGTCACACATTTTATGCATTCTAATGTATCAGATCATATCTCAATATATCTGTTTCATCTTGTTCTCATGAAGCTTGGCGGTTGCTTAAAATGGTTCACAAAAGTGCCACCTTGCAACTGAACCTGAAAAATATGTGCTCCAATGACAAAGCTCCTATATATATTCATCACTAAACTTCTGGTTGTTGTATTGACTAGGCTCTTGTATTTTTGATTATCCAATTCATGAAGAGAAGTGAAATCATATTAACATAAGGGAAATATATTTAACTTTACTTCTCAGTTGACACAAAAGAGTGACATTAACAACAACAAATCCTCATAATATAGAACTGTTATAAAGATCAGTAACAAACTGATTAATGTCCGTGAACAATTCAAATAGTATTTAAGATTGGAGAATACTCAAGAAAACTGTGTTCCTTGAAATCTTACAATTCAGATAAGAAAATACTTGAGAAGGATTTTAACCAAATTTTACAATTATTCTAAAATTTTACATGGCATTTCCAATAACAGGTTGTGAAGCAAAAAGAACATTTCTAGCATATCCAAATAAGGAAAAAAAATCATTTATGTTAGAGGAATAACCTAATTATCTTTTTCTTCTCTCTAATAAAATTGATATTATAAAATTATTGGAACATGATGAGGTAATCAAAGAATAGAGACGGGAAAGGATTATAGAGGTTTTTCAGGCAGTTTATTAACAAAAATAGTATGCTAGTTTTCTGGATTTTGAAAAGCTTAAAGTATTCATAAGCTTATAAAATTTATAATTTGTTAATATTTCTTTTCTCATCTATTTGTCATAAGAAGCATGACAGAAAATGCCTGGATTGCTTTGAATAGACTATTGAAAGAAATATGGATGTTAATGACTGTTACTGAAGACTCAGAATAAAGTGAGGAGCTTGGTAAAGAAAATCTAAGTTGCCTCAGAAAATATATGAATCATCATGAATAAACTGTTAGCAATATGGATGTGAAAGATACTGCCAATGAGAGCTCAGAATGAAATGAGAAACGTTAGCAGAAACTGGAGGAAAGGTGATCCTTTGTTAGTGGCAGTAAGCTTAGTGGAAGTGTGTCCTGCAGTTATGTGGAAATCAGAATATGTAAGTGATGAACTTGAATATTTAGGTGAGGAGATTTTCCAAGCAAAATGTCAAAAATACAGAAAAACTTGCATATTTATTTGGGGAAAGTGTTGAATGAACTTCTTGATGTTTATAATAAAATTTGAGAAGAAAGAGATAAATTTAGGGGAAAATTGTTAAATGAACAGGAGCCAGGACTTGAGGATTTGAGAAATTTTCAAGCTATCCAGATTGTAAAAGTTGCTAAAATTAAGAGAAAGTATGCTTTAGATGGAAAATCCAGAGCATGGTTGTGGAATTCTTGCCTATGCCCCAGAAAGATCAGAAGGTCAGAGTATTCAGACATTATGTCACATAAAAGGCTCTTTAAAGAGACTAAGGAGTGTGGATCACAGATATCATTTAAACCTAAAAGGATCTAGGAAGCTTAAGGGCATTGTCCCCCAGTCATGTGAGCAAAGCCCAAGTGGGGATGGGACTATCCAGGAAAGATCTATGGACAAGACTCTTCCTATTGACAGGAATCTCTGTGACAAACATAGGAGATTCACAAGGTTTTACATCCTTTATACAGCAGAAAAAACACCAGCTTGGACTGAAAAGGACAAAGAGAGTACAAAATGAAAGAAGTCTGTAGCTGTGCACCCTCCTGTGCTCCAAATACTAACGGCAGGAAACAGGCTGATATAAAACTACTCAGCTGCAAACACTTGATACTTTTCATGAGAAAAGAATGACTCGGATGGGAGATGCTAGAGCCTAGAAGGTAGAACCTTTAACCATAGAGGAGTATCCCCAAGTCTTGAAATCTAATGGAGTTTGCCAGGCTGAGTTTCAAAAGTTCTTGGGACTGGTGACTACTCTTTTCCTTTCATTTTATCCATTTCTGAACTGTATGTCTGTAAATATTATCCTATGCCTGTCCCATATGTATTATGGGTGCAGATAATTTGTTCTTTAGTTTCACAGGTCCATAGATGGAGAGGAAATATGCCAAGAATAGATTATCAGAGAATCTCAAATATACCTAATTCAGATGATACAGATGATGATATTTGGGATGTTTCACCTTATGAGATTTAGATGAGACTTTGGACTTTGAGTTGATGTAGTAATGGGTTAAAATTTTGGAGGATATTGGGATGTATTGTATGTATTTTATATGTGGGAAATGTGGATCTTTTGGAGCCAGAGGGTGGACTGTAGTAAGTACAATAGAATAATGGTCCCTCAAGATGTCCCTGTTCTAATGCCTGGAGCTTGTGAATATGTTACTCTATATGGCAATAGAGACTTTACAAACATGATCAAGAATATGGACTCTGAGATGGAGAAATTATCCTGTATTATACATATATATAATCATTTGAGTCTTTAAAAGTGGGGAACCTTTCCTGGCTGTGGTCAAAGAAAGACGTGATGATGGAAGAGGACTCAGAAAGATGACATATGACAAGGACTTGACCTGCCATTGCTGGCTTTGAAGAGGAATGAAGGGGAACATTAACCAAAGTATTCTGTGGCCTGTAGAAGCTGAAAATGAGTCAGTTTATAATGAGTAAGAAAACAGAGACCTCAGTCCTGAAATTACAAGGGACTAAATTCTCCCAACAACTCAAATGAGCAAGCAAATATATCATGCCTCAGAGATGACAGAAAGGAGAAGAGCCCTACTGACACCTTTATTTAAGTGCAGTGTTACCTGGATCAGACTTGTAACCTATAGAATTGTAATATAAAAATTTTATGTTGATTAAGCCATTAAGTTTTTCATAATTTGTTATGGCAATGACAGAAAATTAATACAGATGTTACTGAAAACTGTAAGCTTGCTATTTATAAAATAGCATGAAATTCAGTGTGGCTGTAGCACAGAGTATTTAGTTAGGAATGGCAAGTAAGGTGATAAAGCTACCAAGAAGGATGGGGCCAGATTATGCAAAGCTTTTCATCTAATGGGATTCTTGATTATATTAAATGGAGACCAACTATAGCCACTTTAGGTAAAAAGAAGAAAGATTAGTGTTTCTATTACATAAAAAAATTTAAAAATAGGAAAGAAAAAATCAATAACCTGGTATAAAAATATGCAAGAGGTGTAAACATACAGTTCTCAATAAAATGAAATGTAGACAGTCTTTAAACATATTAAAGGATGACCAACTTTTCTCTCTATCAGAGAAATGTACAAACCTACCGTGAGATATAAATTCCTATTTACACATTCAAACATCCAGAAATTTGACAACATGCTCTACTGGTGTGTCTGAGGAGAAACAGACACTCTCAAAGACTGCTGGTAAGAATGTAAAGTTGTGCAACCCCTATTGACAAAAATGTATCAATATCTAGAAGTACATATATATTTACCCTTTTCCAGCATTTGCATTTCTAGGATTCTTCCCCAAATGAGAAGATACAAAATGACAAAAGATATACTTTCGCATAGGTCTAGTCAACATGTTCTTTAATACTATTAACAAGTTGTTTACTTTTTATTGAAGTATAGTTGATTTACAATATTATGTTAGTTTCAGGTATACAGCAAAGTGATTCAGCTATATGTATATTTATTTTTTTCAGATTATTTTCTATTATAGGTTATTACAAGATACTGAATATTGTTCCTTGTACTATACAGTAAATCCTTATTGCCCATCTATTTTATGTATAGTAGTTTGTACCTGTCAATCCCATACTCCTAATTTATCCCTCCCCCTCTTTCTCCTTTGGTAACCATAAGATTGTTTTCTATGTCTGTGAGCCTATTTCTGTTTTTTCTGTTTTTGTTTCTTTATTTTTATTGGAGCGTAGTTGCTTTGCAATGTTGTGTTAGTTTCTACTGCCCAGCAAAGTGAATCAACTATATGTACACATATATCCCCTCTTTATGGATTCCTGTTTCTGCTTTGTAAATAAATTTATCTGTATTTTTTTGGATTCCACATATAAGTGATACCATATAATATTTGTCTTTTGCTAACTTACTTCACTTACTATGATATTCTTTGTGCCCATCCATGTTGCTGCATATGGCATTATTTTGTTCTTTTTTATGGCTGAGTAATAGTCCATTGCATGACTATAGATAGATAGATAGATAGGTAGATAGATAGATAGGTAGATAGAGATACTACATATTCTTAAACCAATCATCTGTTGATGGACATTTAGGTTGTTTCCATGTCTTGGCTATTATAAATAGTGCTACTATGAAATTAAGGGTGAGTGTGTCCTTTTTTTTTTTTTAATTTTTAAAATTTTATGTATTTATTTTTTTTGGCTGCACTGGTCTCTGTTGCTTCACCTAGGCTTTTCTCTAGTTGAAGCGAGCAGGGGCTACTCTTTGCTGTGGTGCACTGGCTTCTCATTGTGGTGGCCTCCCTTGTTGCGGAGCGCCGGCTCTAGAGCACAGGCTTAGTAGTTGTGGCGCATGGGCTTAGTTGATCCGTGGCATGTAGGATCTTCCTGGACCAGGGCTCGAACCCGTGCCCCCTGCATTGGCAGGTGGATTCTTAACCACTGTGCCAACAGGGAAGCCTACGTGTGTCTTTTTGAATTATAGTTTAGTCCCGATATATGCCCAGGAGTGGGATTGCTAGATCATAGGGCAGCTCTATTTTTAGTTTTTTAGGAACCTCCATACTGTTCTCCATAGTGGTTGTACCAATTTACATTCCCACCCAGTGTAGGAGAGTTCCTTTTTCTCCATATCCTCTTCAAATTTATTGTTTATAGACTTTTTTTTTTCTTCTTTGCTGTACGCGGGCCTCTCACTGTTGTGGCCTCTCCCGTTGCGGAGCACAGGCTCCAGATGCACAGGCTCAGCGGCCATGGCTCACGGGCCCAGCTGCTCCGCGGCATGTGGGATCCTCCCGGACCGGGGCATGAACCCATATCCCCTGCATCGGCAGGCGGACTCTCAACCACTGCGCCGCCAGGGAAGCCCTTATAGACTTTTTGATGATGGCCATTCTGACAGGTGTGAGGTGATACCTCATTATGGTTTTGATTTGCATTTCTCTAATAATTAGTGATGTTGAGCATCTTTTCACATGGCTGTAGGCCATCTGTTTGTCTTCTTTGGAGAAATGTCTGTGTAGGTCTTCTGCCCATTTTTCAATTGGGTTATTTGCTTTTTTGATATTGAGTTGTATGAGCTGTTTGTATATTTTGGATATTAACCCCTGGTTGGTAGCATTGTTTGCAAATATTTTCTTGCATTCTATAGGTTGTCTTTTCGTTTTGTTGATGGTTTCCTTTGCTGTGCAAAAACTTCTACATTTGATTAGGTCCCATCTGTTTATTTTTGCCTTTTTTTTTTTTTTTTTGGCCTCGGGAGAGAGATCTAAGAAAATATTGCTACGATTTATGTCCAAGAATATTTTGCCTATGTTCTCTTGTAGGAGTCTTATGCTGTCATGCCTTAAATTTAGGTCTTTAATCCATATTTTAGTTTATTTTTGTATACTGTGTGAAGGAGTGTTCTAATTTAATTGATTTACATGTAGCTGTCCAGCTTTCCCAACACCACTTGCTGGAGAGACCATTTTTAATCCATTGTATATTCCTGCCTCCTTTGTCATAGATTAATTGATCATAGGTGTGTGTGTTTATTAATAAATTGTTTTTGACACACCTCACAGTAACTGAGACACTGTAGTGCTTAAAGATCCTATAGTTTTAAGCGTTGGCTTTCTGATTTTTCTGGCTTCTGCATTAATCTCCAAACTTGCTCAAAATGCTACTATCGCTTTTCCTTCTTTTCTTGTCTACCTTGCTTTCTGTCTCACTTCAACTTGGCTTTTTCCTAGAGTAAGAAATATGTGTATTTACAATTACTTCCCTGAATCTTTATTCAATTTTACTCCTATTCTTCCTAAGTGTTGCTTCTATGACTTTGACTACATAATTTGTCTTTCCTTGATTCTCATTTTCACTTTTAAATATTCTTTCATAATCTACTAGGATCAATGCCTGCTTCTTCTAGAGATGAAAATGGGTAAGTTGATCTTTTGGACCTGATGTTTCCTAGAAAAGAATCACTTCTAAGTAACATAGGAAAATGGAGACTTTTCTCTCTCTGAACACACAAGACACCTTCTTATTAGAAACCATTTACTATGGACTTCCAGACAACTTTTCTTTCCACTATTACCTTTTATTGTAATTATTATAACAATCTCTCATTTTTCTATATTACATAAAATCAAATGTAAACTCAACCTTTGAGATATGAAACTCTTTCCTCCAGCATGGTTGGGATCAAAATTTATTTTTGTAATATTTAATTTTTAATTTAATTTTTTTTGCTGACAACTTAGAAATGTTTCCACTTCATAGTTTATTAATGATAATAATATTTAAATATTTATGATTGTTGTCAAATTTGAGAAACCCTCTCTCAACATTCTTTCATATATAAATTGTACAATTTTACAGTATTTCAAGTTTTATTGTACAGTGGCTAATCTTAAATATTTATTCTTTCAATTGAAAACACTCATTAGCCAGTGTGCCAATAATTGGAAATGGTTATACAAATTAACTTTGCCGCCATATAGCTCAAACATGCTTTCTCTAACACTGTTCATATACTTTCATTGCCCAGGGTTATAGAACATATTCATATTGCAATGATATTTCTGGCCCTAAACTTCAGGCTCACAAGTCAGTCAAATCAGCACAGTGGGTGTGAAGGGTGATTCTGGACACCATTACTTCACCAGGATAGCAAGCAATAAATGAACTGTAAATGAAAATGATCATAAACCATAAACTGATCATAAACCATAAATATATCCCACTAAGCTCATCTTCTGCTTGGCTGCAACCCAAACATCCCATTCCAATACCACCTAAGTAAAGTATAATAAGCAGGAAGTCAGTGTGATAAAAGATGGTGGGTCCTAACTAATTACACTTAAAATACTTTACTTTTAAAGAACATATATATATATATATATATATATAATTGAATCAATTTGCTCAAAGTACACCTGAAGCTAACATAACATTGTAAATTAACTATACTTCAATTTTTAAATATGGTTATTGAAAACAATAAAACAAAATACTTTACTTCTAAAAATTTATAAAATTGTTCAACCATGTGAATATATTACTAGGACCTGTCCCAGGGGAAGCAAAGGAATCTGAAGCTTAAGCGTTTTATTAACTTCACAATAAATCCACCTGTGAATAGAATGCATAGCTTTATGAATAGGAATCAGAACTTCTAATTCTATTTATCAACTTTATGCTCATGAAAATTCTCCAGAAGATAATGGAATATAATGCAATGAGATAATTCAATGTGATGCCCAATTAAAAATCTGTATAAGGCCATCAGATGGGCTGGGAGCAGGGCCAGGGTGAAGGCGTGGTATTGATGAGAAGAAATGCAGCTAATAGAGAAGATAAATGAATCCAGCCTGGTGATTCCAATACTCAAAAAGTTACAATGGTTCAGACCTAGTCATTTCTTCAGAGTTTACCCTAAAGCAGGCCTGTTTACCTTCTTACACTGTAAATTGGGTAGAGGCAAAAACTGCTCAATTTATGTGAACTTGTGATCATCAAAGCATTTATTAGCTCACTCCACTATGAATTGTGACAGTATTAAAGTGTGTGTTCTGGGCCTTAAGACATTGAAAAATCCATTCCAATAGCCCTCACTTGGAACACATTTTCTAATGTTATAAAGAATCTGTTGTATGAAATTTTTAAAAATGTGTCTGTGAAATCTGGTTAATTTATAGTTCTCTTTTTTTTCTCTAGTCTAACGAAGTGAGCAAGAGGGCTGAGAATAATTTTCTGTTTTAAATACTGTAAGTATAAATTGTCCTCAACTAAATCACCCAATAAATGAACATCTTAAGCTTATAATATTACATTTTCCTGAATAAAATCTCTGGACAGGAAACAATAAAATATTACAAAATCTAATTAATACATATAAGCTTAAAGCATTTTTACAGAAAAAGAGGGAGAGGTTTCATTTTATTTTCAGGAATAAAACATTATTGCAGAGCTCATTGTGCAACTTAACGTCTAAAGCTTCAATAACATGGTCATTTAAGGCACATACAGAGTTAAAAAACAATCTAGTATACCAGACCCATTAACATAACAGTTTTCTACTGGTTCCATAGATAGTGAAAATTTCCTATTATACTCACGCTGGTCTTTATTACATGCCTTTTTATGAACACAATCATTTCATAGTCCATTTGGTTTGATTTTGGTCAGGAGACCAATAACAAGTGGCTCTTCATTCCCAGAAACATCTCCATCCTTAATTCAAATGAAGAGCTCATGTTCCCAAGTACTTAGAGCAAAATTATTGGAGATACAGGAGCTTCTGGTTTCAACTTCTGACTGTGAGACCTTAGAAAATATTTTATCGAGTTGTGCTTCAATCCTTACAGCTTTTAAAATCAAAATGTGAAATAAAAATAAAACCCTAGATTATATTCAGGTGCCAAAGCTGAATTTTGAAAATCAGAAAATGCCGTAAGTGCAAATACTCTATGCTTACACAATATTTACATACTTCCTTACAGACTACAATTTTGCCTCCCTAAAGAGTCTATACCTACTTGGTGGCTAATTTGCCTCCTTGCTCCTGACCCCTTATGATAATAATTTACTAAAACTTAGGAAATTCCCTCAGTTTTTCCCATCCATACTTCCAGACTCATCTTTTTTTCTCCTTGTTGAATACTGAGTATAACTTAGGGAATAAATGCCTATGTTCTGCCCCTACTTTACACTCCTTCCACTGCTTTAATATACCCATAATGTTAATATTTATATCCACAGGGTGTTCTCTGTCTATGGATTTCATATTTCATTCTGTGCTAATATGCAGATAGTTTATCTTCTTTCCCACTATGCGAAACCTGTAATCACTATCTTGACATACATCCGTGGCTACTCTAAAAATCTACATTTAACTTGGCTCACAGAGTTTAAAAGAAGTGTAGACCCCCCCATCCCAAGCTTACCCTCTGCCTTAGATAATTTCAACAAGTTATAAAAGAATGAAAAGGGACGATTATGAATTCTCAAATCAACGGTTTAAAGGCAGCCAATAAAATCTATAAAAATGCTTCAGGAATCTATGCCACAGAACTGCAGACTAGAAATGACAAATAAATGTGCTCTTACCTTTGTCATAGTTTTACGGGCTTTCAACATCTTATCTGGAATCACATTACTCTTCTCAATGAAGTGCTGAGATACCCCCCATCTTTCTCAAAGTGCCTTTCTCCCCCATTCCACTAAATCCATATGAATGTCCATTCAATCTTTCTATCTGGTGGGACTGTCTGAGCTGAGATCTTTTATGAGATCCTTAGAAAAGAAAAACAAGCTACTCTTCCCTGAAAGTTAACCAATTCAGGGGTTTCACTATATTTTCATTTGAGAAAAGTACAGTAAAACTGCTCAGGCCTGGGGGACACGAATAATATCTCATATCTCTTTGATGTCCTAACAGAATCTAATACCATGCCAGCATACAGTGTTCACTCAAAAATACTAGTGGCATACAAACTACTCGATAGTATAAATCTGAAGTATGTGGCTTTTCGCTATTGCCATGGTCTCTAATGTCTCCTGTGTTGTGGTGACCAGAGCCCCTCAATGCCACAGAGGGAAAAAATCAGTTAAAAAATGAAACAGTTATTTACATTTTAAATTTCATGTCAGGAACGCACATTTAAGATAAATCATAAATGGGTTCAGAATTTTTTTTTAACAGATTAAAAATTTTCATTCCTTTCCACATAGACGTGCACACACCTACACAACATAGGCTGACAAGATGAAAGCAGACAGCTCTAGCAAAAAGTAAAACAAATCATCTCCCATGATAGAACATCCCCAATAATTTCTATTTTGAGAGACTTTGTATAAAAGCTAGATGTCTTGCACAAGTTCATCTCGTCTGTAAGGATTCTGCGATGTATTTTATTTTTACAGTGTTGTTGAATGTCTGCTCAATATATTATTGTGTTAGGATGTCAATCACAAAGGAACGAAGTTAATATAACAATATATGGGAAACTCTGGCATGTTGAAAGTCAAGGGTCTGACATTGAAAAACTTTTCCCCCTGTAGAAAACAATTTTTTACTGGGTCTAAACCGTTCAGTTGAAATTTGTCACCAGTTACCCTGACTACACAATAATTTTCTACATGCACACTCTTTCACACCCACTCCTGCCATTACCCCTCTTTTTATCTGCACAGTTTACCAATATACAGAAATTGCCTAATTCAAGTACAATAACAGTAATCACTATCACATTTATTATTTCCTTATATGGTACCTCACATTGTTATGGTTCAATTATCTTATTGAAAATATGTTGAACACTCACAACTACATCATTAATAAATTCTGTTAAAGTCGCAGCGACCTATACTGTGTGGTTTTGGTGAGATCTGGTTTCCTAATGCCACTCTGGTCATAGGCAGATTTTGCCCTTAGCTCACTCAACACTTAGTCAATGCCCTTGCCTTTGTCTTGTAATTCTAGTACATAAAATGCAATTATAGATAAAATCCCTCTTGAGACTAGTTTTTCATTGTCTGTCCAAAGTAAATTTCCTTTATGCATTAAATCATATCCCAGGACATTCCACAACACCGGCTGCCACTTGGATTCTTGTTCTCTCTGTATCAAAGTGGTCAATTTATATTCTTACCTTAATACTTCTGAGTTCTAGTCAATTTCCCTCATATATTTGTAGTTATCATGTTTTTTTTTAAAGTAGGGCTCTTGATGTGTTCATAGGTAATCAATAATTTACGTAAAAATTTAAATAAAATAGATTATTTGGAAACTGAATAAATTGTAGACTATTTTTGGTATACTAAACTTTCAACATTTAAAAAAATATTTTTCCCCTCTATGTATTGCTGCTATCAATTCTGTGGCTTTTGGCTATAATGGTGTGTTGATTTTCATCTAATCCCTATAACAACTATTTTACCTTTCTTGTTTTAAGCCATATGGCCTTTGAATTTTTAGTTATCATTGCATATTATGGGCCTCACTCAATACTCCCAGATGACACTTTACTTTGTTTGTGGTGCATTTGTTTTTCCCCTCAGTAAAATAATTATTTTAACAGAAACAGGTGGATCAAAATTGTGATCTTTATCTTTTGTATTAAAATTATATTTAAATCTTCTGCAGGTAAAAGAGCTATGTTACAAATTTCAAAACTCTAGTTAGCTTTAGTTTCTAAATGTTATCATATTTTTAAAAGCTTTTAAAATCTTTCCCCCTTCTCTTTTCCTCTCTCCCTCCCTCCTTCTTTTCATCCCCTCCTTCCTTCTTCCTGCCAATAAATATTTACTGAACATTTATTTTGTACCAATAACATAGTAGATACTGATGTTATGGCTGGAATTAAGACAAGCACCCTCATTGGCCTTAAAAGCTACTGAAATATGTTGACATATTTTTAAGTGTTAGGGTATAATTTTGGAATGCTTTGTAATTTCTTATAAACCCATTAGCTTAAACTAAAGCTAAATGTATCATAAGAGATTAAAATCCCAATCACATCATGTTGGAATCCTACTACTTTTTTTTTTTAAGTTGTGGGCTGTTCTTTATTTTTTTCCCAGTAATCTCTGTCTCTGCCAGTTCTGAGTTGGCTGCCATTTCCTTTCAGTCTCTGCCATCTTTTTGGTCCAGCAGGGTTTCTGATCCAATTTTTTTCAGTTTTATTGAGAAATAATTGACACAGATCATGTAAAAGCCTAGGGCATACAGCATGATGGTTTGATTTGCATATTTTGTGAAATGATTACCACTGTAGGTTCAGCTAAGAACAATCATCTCATACAGATACAATAAAAATAAAAGGAAGAAGAATAAAGAAAAACATTTTTTTCCTTGTGATCCATTTTAGGGTCTACTCTCTTAACTTTCCTACATATCACGCAGCAGTGTTAGCTCGAGTCATCATGTTGTACACTACATCTCTAGTATTTGTCCTGTAATGGGAAGTTTGTAACTTTTGATCACCTTCCTCCAATTCCCCCTCCCCCAACCTCCTGGCTCTGCTAATCACAAGTTTTGCTTTTTTTTTGCTATGAGTTTTGTTGTTGTTGTTGTTGTTTTCTAGATAGAATTCTATTTCTTATATACACCTGATGTTTTGGATCTACGTTATTTGGGGGCGGGAACCACATACACTGATGGGCTTATTCTTCTGATATTTAAAGGTGGATGTCTGAGTAATTATGATGAGGATAAATCTGGATAAATAAGTTAAGACACAAAAAATATAATTGTCACCTCTATCTTTCCTATGAAAGAAATTCATCTGAGCCCTAAAGGTCCCTGAGATCCAGGGTCAGCGCATACAATAGTTACAAGGGTGAGTGGAGTGTGCAAGGCTATGTCTCTCCACCTGCAGGAGGCGGCACATATTTTTTCATACAAGAATGATATCTGATGGCCCAGCCTTTCTCCTAAGAGTCTATAACTTCCAAGAAAGGGACTCCTTTTATTTGCTGTCTGGTAACCTGCAGGCTAATGGTGTCCTTGGTTATATCTTTGAAAGTTTATCTTCCTTTCTTTAACCCGCAAATCAACCGTAACTGCCATCTTAAGGTTTTCTTTACAACAGTAAAAGTGGAATGACTATGTGCTTTCTTTCTCTCTGCAAAGGCTGGAAGCCAGAAGAAAGGCAGGAGCTCAAAATATTGTGGATTGTTTTGGCAGCCCAAGCAGCCAGCTGTTAACTGGAGTTCCATAGGACTAGCCAGGGATGTCAGTAAGTTGACTCTGGCATCTATGTTATGAATGACATCTTGGGATAAAATCTCCCTTCTCGTTTCTTGGCAGCTTAAGAATCTCAGATGGAGATAAAAACATGGCTCTCAATGCCTCGATGAGTGGCTGGAATATTTTGGACCTGCTTGTGCCAGTATGAGATTTGTGCACATTTCTGATTTTCAACCCAGTTTTGAATTGATATTCAACACCCAAGAAGTAGAGACTTACAATGAAAAACATCTTTAATTGGCTCAAAGCTTCAAAGTTCCATTACTGTGAAGAAAGAATACTTGTACAGGTTTTTCTGATCTTTCATCTGCCCATGATTGCTTTTCCTAATCAAAAGTAGCAAGGTAAGAGTCTTTCTTATTTGCTCTTTGAAATACAGTACTAATCTTTGTAGACAAGCAGAAGGAAATTATTCTTTTCACTAGCAATAGCTGTTTAAATTTCAAAGATTATATTAAAATGTGCGTCCTCATTCTGTTTACAGTATTCCAATCCTTTCCAGTAGCAGCTTGGATATTATATCACAGTGGGTTTTTGTTTTCAGAAAAAAGCAGAAATGTAGACTCAGGATGCTCAGTTTGTAAGATGGGGAAACAATGATTGCTACTAGGGCATGTCTGAAAATGGGGCAGGAGATGAATAGGTGAATTAAGCCACCATATGCCCAGCCAATTAAGTTAAATCCTGGCACATTAGAAAATGCTAATCTGATTTAAATAGGAAATGTTTTGCCTAAGAACACAAAGAAATGAAAATAGACATCAATCATAGATTGCTGACTAGTTACAGCTTAAATGCTTTACAGCTATGAAATAAAAACATTATTTTAAGAAAAGCAAACTAATTGACGATTACTTCAGAAAATTTCTTCTTACATCAAGGCCTTGTTGAAAACCTCACCTACCCGCCCCCCCCACACACATATACATACATGTGTGTATGTTATATATATATGTGTATATATGTATATGATTACTAGTAAATACTAATATACTTCATTGCTAACGTACAACGTCCCCAGAAGGAATAGACAATGTGTTTGGAAAAACCATGATAAAATGAAGAGTGCCTTCTACAATATTCTGCATTTGTAGTTGAAATTGTATATCTTAAGGAAAATAGTTAAAGGATGATTTTTTTGGTCTGGAAAACTCTGTAGATCTTCTCTTAAACATCAGTTTTATGAGGAAAACAGCATTTAAAGATTTTTAAATATTTGTTGTTTCACTAGACGGGATTCTGTGGGAGTAATTACATAGCCATATGGTGATGGCTTAAGAAATTACATTTTGTCTTTAATGTCTGAGATTCTATTTTTAGTCTGTTTGCTTGACTTCAATTATTACGTTATATACATTTTAAATAACAATTTGAGCACTTATTATTTTAGGCATTGTGCTAAAGAATTTATAACATTGTCTTATTTCAACCTCACAACAATCCTGTCATGTACTATGAGTATCCTTACTTGACAGATGGTAAAATAATCTTTAAAAGTTATATAATCAGCCCAAAGCTATACAGCTAGCTCTCTAATGCCTTAATTAACTCCTAATCCCATGCTATTGAAAATTACTGTATATATATTCCACATAATTTTCATTCATTCTCAAAATTTTCTGGTAATAAGTAGACAAATATCACTGAGGTTTTATTTACATGAAAGACAGCTAGGTCCACTACAAGGCTTACTCTCATGACCAATGACTGCCATGTAGAAGTAAGATGACTTATGCCTTGTTTGTTTATTTAGGAATGAGAAGTATAGGACCTACATATGTCTGTCTATTCCAGACAGAACTGAGAGCAAACAACTTAGTAATGTCTTTGTCTAATAATCTGCACTGTCAACTGTGCAGTGAGGACTGCGTAGCCACAATAGCCAGTGATGAGGAAAGGGAGATGGAAATGCAGGGATCCGTTTTGAGATCACATCCTTCCAATTGGTCATAGTCAACCCAGCTCTCCTCTCCTGGATTACCCTCTATCCACACTTGATTCAGTGCAAAACAAATACCCTCTGACCAGCTGTGCTTTACATACAGTAGAATTAATAGAGGGCAGATTCATAACCCCAATTAACATTGGCTTAAGTGTCAGCCTGACTAATAAAAGATAAATAATCTAAAGTGCTAACTTAAAATATGAAGCAATACGTTTTTATGTTTTATTTTTATATGATGTATCACAATTTTTATGTTTTATTTTGTTATATGAGACTTCTAAATATCATAATAGTATGTTATTAATTTGCAATGATTTTCAAACTAGTGTTGTAACATCTTTAATCAGTCAAGATGATGCTCCAAGATTTATTACCCATTCTTGTATATAAATAATGTCCATATCTATTTTAACATGAGTTAAAGGTGTTTACAGTTTGGAAGAAAGCCCCAATCTTTGGAGGCAGACAGAAAATTACCCTTTTCTTTAGCAATTTTATGCATATTTGATGTTTACATTAGTCATTTTTTATATATTATCTTCTCTCCCAGATTAAAGATACATCATATTTGACAGTTTTCATTAATCTCCCTCAAATTTCATTATGACTGCAGAATCCTAATGAAGGTGTATATTCACTTGTCTTTTCTGATAACCTAAAAAATGTCATTTCATTTTTGGATATAAAATAGGTAAAATTTACTTCCCGGGTTAGTAAATATCTTGACCTAGATATTAAACCTTCTGAAGTACATAGGATAGGAAACAAAGTCAAAAGTTGTCCCTAGGGATGTTTATACTAGATGATAAGATTTCATTAGAATGACTGGCAAGTTTCAGCAATTTTCTAGACATACTCCAAAAAGACTTTTCCCTCAATCTCAACATAGCATAAAATTCCAAAGAAATATATATTGTTTAATCAAATAATGAGATTTGCATATCCATTTTAAAGATAGTTCACCCAGTTTTCCAATTGGATTGTTATTGCCATCCTCACCACAATTGAATTTAGACACACTGGAGCAGAATATTTAAAATTAGAGTTAATAGCAAAGAAGTAATGGATGATTTGGTTATTTTTCAAATAATTGAAGAATGACTTTCCCTATATTCACCACTGATAAAGAAAAAAATGCCCCTACAAATGAAGTACCTTAAATGCTGAGCTCTAATCACCCATTTCTCCAGTCTGTCAGTCTTAAAATATTGCAGAGCTGACTTCCCAGATGCCAGCTGGCAGCCCAATTTAAAGAAGCAGCAGCCTAGAGAAGTATACAAAAGAGCTTAAAAGCTATCTCCATGCTGCATGTCACGAAGTCTGCTGTCATCTCATGAACAATCACAAAGAACACAATGCAATGAGTTAGTTAGGAACTTAGACAAAACTCATGGCGTGTGGCTAACTTCCTTTTTAACCGTATTTGTTGTAATATTTGTAATATGATGTTTGTGCTTTCAGACTGCATAATAAATTCATTTGAGGATTTTCTGAATATATCATATCCTTCAATTAGATGAACAATTGAAAAAGTTATTCCTCTAAGAATGCATTTCATCAAAAACACCATTGCAATTTCAAAGCCATTGTTTGAAGCAATCAGTTAAATATCTGGGTTTTATAGAGGCTTCTCACTTTTTGGTTGCCCAAGGGAAGTCTGGCTACAATATCCTACTGCTTTGAAATCAACAGAAGCAAGGAAATATAAAGGTAATTTAAATAAACCTATTGCGGGCTTCCCTGGTGGCGCAGTGGTTGCGCGTCCGCCTGCCGATGCAGGGGAACCGGGTTCGCGCCCCGTTCTGGGAGGATCCCACGTGCCGCGGAGCGGCTGGGCCCGTGAGCCATGGCCGCTGGGCCTGCGCGTCCGGAGCCTGTGCTCCGCAACGGGAGAGGCCACAACAGAGGGAGGCCCGCATACCACAAAAAAAAAAAAAAATAACAAAAAATAAACCTATTGCTCAGCGATGCTCAGCAGACATAAATGAATACATTTTTTAGAAGCTGTGAATACTTTATCATAACCATTGTTCTTTTTAACGTATTTCAGAGGCATTGCAGGTATTATAATTCCAAATGATTTCCACTTAAAGTCCTCACTGCATATGGTTTGCACTTAAACTGAAATCCCAAGAAAAGGTCAAGATGAGCCCGATCACCACTACACTGGTAAGCAGAATAATAAAGGGCCTAGATGTGCAATTTATAAGCATGCAAACTGCAACATACATGCTAAAAGAATGTAGGATTAACTATATGACCAGAAAAGTTTAAGTATTTAGGCTTAATTATTAGGTTTATTAAATAACCATATTTCTTTTTTTAACATCTCTTCCTTCTGATTCTCTGGTTGCCCAACTTCGAGATGTTTAATTACATGTAACTTGTTCAACAAAGGAGAAGAAAAAGGAGAGACATCTCAGTACTGCTGTAGCCTTATTCATCTTACAGCAGATCTATTTTTAGATTGGTGCCAATGGTCAAAATTCTATTTTTGAGGCATTTTAAGGTTCAAGTCAAAGTTAATCTGGAAGCACCATTCATCTGTCCATTCATTTGTTCATGAGGAACAGCGCAGCAGATTGGTTAGAGGTGAGAGATTTATTTGTCCAAATCCTAACTCTACCACTTACTTACCCTGTGTCCTTTGATAATATGTTTAACTTTCCCATCTATGCTTCAGGTCATCATCTTAAAAATGGGGACAATTACAGAACCTCCCACTTAAGGTTTATAAGAGAATTAAATGAGAATTCCATTTAGGTAGTACTCAGTTTAGACATGACACAGAGAAAAGCCCTCAAAAACTATTACTTTTAATTGCAAAACCCTTGTTTTATACTTATTATAGAACAGTGCTATGCTAGAAGCTGGAAACACAATAATGTATGATATAGCCCTCCACTCAAGAGATACAGCTTAGTCAAGGAAACAAAAGCAAATGATCATAAAGAGTAGAATATTCGTGGTAAAAAATATGCAGAGATTTATAAAGGTACTTCGTAGAGTCAGGGGGTGAAAGGAAACGAATCCCAGAAGATGCCCTCTGGGTCTATTCTTAAAGCATAAATAAATAATTTCTGAGAAGTTTCAAATTATTTGTATTTAATTACATCCTTTCTTGCTTCTAGAAGATTTGGTCCTTTTTCCAACCTCTTTCCTGTCCTCTTTTACTCATCTTGTATTAGCAGGTAACTGAAAGGATATAATGTGAAACAGAGAGATACAAAGATGATAACAAAGAAAATCGATGAAAATTGGTCTTGGATAATAGCTTGCATCCCCCTTTGATATAATCTCCGTGATGTCCTAGTGATAGGATTTCCTAGGCTTAAAACAGCTAAATGTAGTAAGTTCTAGAATTACATGAAAAGTGACCCAATATAACTTTCTAATAAAGCAAACAGGGGAAAATCCATTTGGTAAAGAATTTTCTATTGTATGCCAAAAACTCTGAAAAACAGGAAGGGTTTGAAGGGAAGACTCAGGAAAAATAACTGTTTTAAGTATAGGAGAAAACCATGAAGTCACAGATCCCCTGATGCCAAGGGTCCCAAGAAGTCCAACCCTTTCAGTACACTTAACTGAAGTTCTCAAAGTCCCTAAACCAATAAAATTATCAATCACAAAAATTAAGGAAGTAATCACAATTGTCACGTCCTGTGTTAAGATTAAGCATGGACAAATTAACTAACTATATCAAGAGAGGACAAATAGGGACCAGTGAAAATTGTATGAAACTTGCTCACCATGTTGGAACAGGTACTCTCTCTTGGAAATTTTTTTGTTTAATGTTTAGGAAGGGATTGATCAGAACACTGTGGTAAAGGACAGGGAGAGAGAGTGTATAGGCGACGACTATGTCTTGCTTTAACTTGCCCTTTTGGTTCAGCATAAGACTCAGTCTTTTAAAAGTCGGAAGGTTTTTATTTTTTTTTAAAGCAATTATTATTTTTTGAATTTTATTTTATTTATTTTTTTATACAGCAGGTTCTTATTAGTCATCCATTTTATACACATCAGTGTATACGTGTCAATCCCAATCTCCCAATTCATCATACCACCAACCCCACCCCCTGCTGCTTTCCCTGCTTGGTGTCCATGTTTCTTCTCTACATCTGTGTCTCTATTTCTGCCCTGCAAACCGGTTCATCTGTACCATTTTTCTAGGTTCCACATATAGGCGTTAATATACGATATTTGTTTTTCTCTTTCTGACTTACTTCACTCTGTATGACAGTATCTAGATTCATCCACGTCTCTACAAATGACCCAGTTTCATACTTTTTATGGCTGAGTAATATTCCATTGCATATATGTACCACATCTTCTTAATCCATTCGTTGGTCGATGGGCATTTAGGTTGCTTCCATGACCTGGCTATTATAAATAGCACAGCAGTGAACATTGGAGTGCATGTGTCTTTTTGAATTATGGTTTTTCTACAGGTATATGCCCAGTAGTGGGATTGCTGAGTCATACGGTAATTCTATTTTTAGTTTTTTAAGGAACCTCCATACTGTTCTCAATCCACAGTGGCTATATCAATTTACATTCCCACCAACATTGCAAGAGGGTTCCCTTTTCTCCACACCCTATCCAGCATTTGTTGTTTGTAGATTTTCTGATGATGCCCATTCTAACTGGTGTGAGGTGATACCTCATTGTAGTTGGATTTGCATTTCTCTAATAATTAGTGATGTTGGGCAGCTTTTCATGTGCTTCTTGGCCATCTATATGTCCACTTTGGAGAAATGTCTATTTAGGTCTTCTGTCCATTTTTTGACTGGGTTGTTTTTTTAATATTGAGCTTCATGAGCTGTTTATATATTTTGGAGATTAATCCTTTGTCCGTTGATTCATTTGCAAATATTTTCCCCCATTCTGAGGGTTGTCTTTTAGTCTTGTTTGTACTTTCATTGCTTTGCAAAAGTTTTTAAGTTTCATTAGGTCCCATTTGTTTATTTTTGTTTTTATTTCCATTACTCAAGGAGGTGGATCAAAAAAGGTCTTGCTGTGATTTATATCAAAGAGTGGTCTTCCTATGTTGTCCGCTAAGAGTGTCATAGTGTCCGGTCTTATATTAATGTCTCTAATCCATTCTGAGTTTGTGTATGGTGTTAGGGATTGTTCTAATTTCATTCTTTTACATGTAGCTGTACAGTTTTTCCAGCACCACTTATTGAAGAGACTGTCTTTTCTCCACTGTATACCCTTGCCTCCTTTGTCATACATTAGTTGACCATAGGTGCGTGGGTTTATTTCTGGGCTTTCTATTCTATTCCATTGATCTATATTTCTGATTTTGTGCCAATATCATATTGTCTTCATTACTGAGGCTGTGTAGTATAGTCTGAACTCAGGGAGTCTGATTCCTCCAGCTTGGTTTCTTTCCCTCGAGACGGCTTTGGCTATTTGGGGTCTTTTGTGTCTCCATACAAATTTTAAGATTTTTTGTTCTAGTTCTGTAAAAAATGCCACTGGTAATTTGATAGGGATTGCATTGAATCTGTAGATTGCTTTCGGTAGTATATTCATTTTCACAATGTTGATTCTTCCAATCCAAGAACATGGTATATCTCTCCATTTGTTTGTATCATCTTTAATTTCTTTCATCAGTGTCTTATAGTTTTCTGCATACAGGTCTTTTGTCTCCTTAGGTAGGTTTATTCCTAGGTATTTTATTCTTTTTGTTGCAATGGTAAATGGGAGTTTTTCCTTAATTTCTCTTTCAGATTTTTCATCATTCGTGATAGGAATGCAAGAGATTTCTGTGCATTAATTTTGTATCCTGCAACTTTACTGAATTAATTGATTAGTTCTAGTACTTTTCTGGTAGCATCTTTACGATTCACTATGTACAGTATCATGTCAACTGCAAACAGTGACAGTTTTACTTCTTATTTTCCAATTTGTATTCCTTTTATTTCTTTTTCTTCTCCAATTGCCAGGGCTAGGACTTCCAAAACTATGTTGAATAATAGTGGTGCCAGTGGACATCCTTGTCTTGTTCCTGATCTTAGTGGAAATGCTTTCTGTTTCTCACAATTGAGAATGATGTTTGCTGTGGGTTTGTCATATATGGCCTTTATTGAGTTGAGTTAGGTTCCCTCTGTGTTCACTTTCTGGAGAGTTTTTATCATAAATGGGTGTTGAATTTTGTCAAAAGCTTTTTCTGCCTCTATTGAGATGATCATACGTTTTTTCTTCTTCAGTTTGTTAATATGGTGTATCACATTGATTGATTTGCGTATATTGAAAAATCCTTGCATCCCTGGGATAAATCCCACTTGATCATGGTGTATGATCCTTTTAATGTGCTGTTGGATTCTGTTTGCTAGTATTTTGTTGAGGATTTTTCCCTCTATATTCATCAGAGATATGGGCCGGTAATTTCCTTTTTTTGTAGTATCTTCTTCTGGTTTTGGTATCAGGGTGACGGTGGCCTCATAGAATGAGTTTGGGAGTGTTCCTTCCTCTGAAATTTTTTAGAAGACTTTGAAAAGGATGGGTGTTAGCTCTTCTCTAAATGTTTGATAGAATTCACCTGTTAAGCCATCTGGACCTGGACTTTTGTTTGTTGGAAGATTTTTAATCAAAGTTTCAATTTCATTACTTATGATTGGTCTGTTCATATTTTCTATTTCTTCCTGGTTCAGTCTTGGAAGGTTATACCTTTCTAAGTATTTGTCTATTTCTTCCAGGTTGTCCATTTTATTGGCATATAGTTGCTTGTAGTAGTCTCTTGGGATGCTTTGTATTTCTGTGGTGTCTGTTGTAACTTCTCCTTTTTCATTT
>NC_041224.1:122844013-122857725 GCF_002837175.3 Physeter macrocephalus | reverse complement strand
ATTTCTGCAGTGTCCATTGTAACTTCTCCTTTTTCATTTCTAATTTTACTGATTTGGGTCCTCTCCCTCTTTTTCTTGATGAGTCTGGCTAATGGTTTATCAATTTTGTTTATCTTCTCAAAGAACCAGCTTTTAATTTTATTGATCTTTGCTATAGTTTTCTTTGTTTCTATTTCATTTATTTCTGCTCTAATCTTTATCTTCCTTTCTGCTAACTTTGGGTTTTGTTTGTTCTTCTTTCTCTAGTTCCTTTAGGTGTAAGGTTAGATTATTTGAGATTTTTCTTGTTTCTTGAGTTAGGCTTTTATTGCTATAAACTTCCCTCTTAAAACTGCTTTTGCTGCATCCCATAGGCTTTGGATCATCGTGTTTTCATTGTCCTTTGTCTCTACCTATTTTTTGATTTCCTCTTTGATTTCCTCAGTGATTTCTTGGTTATTTAGTAACGTATTGTTTAGCCTCCATGTGTTTGTGCTTTTTACATTTTTCTCCCTGTAATTGATTTCTAATCTCATAGCACTGTGGTCAGAAAAGATGCTTGATATGATTTCAATTTTCTTAAATTTACTGAGGCTTGATTTGTGACCCAATATGTGATCTATCATGGAGAATGTTCCATACACACTTGAGAAGAAAGTGTAATCTGTGGTTTTTGGATGGAATGTCCTATAAATATCAATTAAATCTATCTGGTCTATTTTGTCATTTAAAGCTTGTGTTTCCTTATTAATTTTCTGTTTGCATGATCTGTCCATTGGTGTAAGTGAGGTGCTAAAGTCCCCCACTATTATTGTGTTACTGTCAATTTCCTCTTTTAGAGCTGTTAGCAGTTGCCTTATGTATAGAGGTGCTCCTATGTTGGGTGCATATATAATTATAATTGTTATATCTTCTTCTTGAATTCATCCCCTGATCATTATGTAGTGTCCTTCTTTGTCTCTTGTAACATTCTTTATTTTAAAGTCTATTTTATCTGATATGAGTATTGCTACTCCAGCTTTTTTTTTTTTTTTTTTTTTTGCGGTACACGGGCCTCTCACTGTTGTGGCCTCTCCTGCTGCGGAGCACAGGCTCTGGACGCTCAGGCTCAGCAGCCATGGCTCACGGGCCCTGCCGCTCTGTGGCATGTGGGATCTTCACAGACTGGGGCAAGAACCTGCGCCTCCTGCATTGGCAGGAGGACGCTCAACCACTGCACCACCAGGGAAGCCCTCCAGCTTTCTTTTGATTTCCATTTGCATGGAATATCTTTTTCCATCCCCTCACTACAGTTTGAATGTGTCCCTAAGTCTGAAGTGGGTCTCTTGTAGACAGTATACATATGGGTCTTGTTTTTGTATACATTCAGCAAGCCTGTGTCTTTTGGTTGGAGCATTTAGTCCATTCACCTTTAAGGTAATTATCGATATGTATGTTCTTATTACCATTTTCTTAATTTTTTGGCTTTGTTTTTGTAGGTCCTTTTCTTCTCTTGTGTTTCCCACTTAGAGAAGTTCCCTTAGCATTTGTTGTAGAGCTGGTTTGGTGGTGCTGAATTCTCTTAGCTTTTGCTTGTCTGTAAAGCTTTTGATTTCTCCATTGAATCTGAATGAGATCCTTGCCGGATACAGTAATCTTGGTTGTAGGTTCTTCTCTTTCATCACTTTAAGTATATCATGCCACTCCCTTCTGGCTTGTAGAGTTTCTGCTGATAAATCAGCTGTTAACCTTTTGGGAATTCCCTTGTATGTTATTTGTCCTTTTTCCCTTGCTGCTTTCAATAATTTTTCTTTCTCTTTAATTTTTGCTAATTTGATTACTATGTGTCTCGGCGTGTTTCTCCTTGGGTTTATCCTGTATGGGACTCTGCACTTCCTGGACTTGGGTGGCTATTTCCTTTCCCATGTTAGCGAAGTTTTCCACTATAATCTCTTCAAATATTTTCTTGGTTCCTTTCTCTCTCTCTTCTCCTTCTGGGACCCCTATAATGCGAATGTTGTTGCGTTTAGTGTTGTCCCAGAGGTCTCTTAGACTATCTTCATTTCTTTTCATTCTTTTTTCTTTATTCGGCTCTGCAGCAGTGAATTCCTCTATTCTGTCTTCCAGCTCACTTGTCCGTTCTTCTGCTTCAGTTATTCTACAATTGATTCCTTCTAGTGTACGTTTTCATTTCAGTTATTGTGTTGTTCATCTCTGTTTGTTTGTTCTTTAATTCTTCTAGACCTTTGTTAAACATTTCTTGCATCTTCTCAATCTTTGCCTCCATTCTTTTTCTGAGATCCTGGAGCATCTTCACTATCATTATTCTGAATTCTTTTTCTGGAAGGTTGCCTATCTCTACTTCATTTAGTTGTTTTTCTGGGGTTTTATTCTGTTCCTTCATCTGGTACATAGCCCTCTGCCTTTTCACGTTGTCTATCTTTCTGTGAATGTGGTTTTTGTTCCACAGGCTGCAGGACTGTAGTTCTTCTTGCTTCTGCTGTCTGCCCTCTGGTGGATGAGGCTATCTAAGAGGCTTGTGCAAGTTTCCTGATGGGAGGGACTGGTGTTGGGTAGAGCTGGCTGTTGCTTTGGTAGGCATAGCTCAGTAAAACTTTAATCTGCTTGACTGCTGATGGGTGGGGCTGGGTTCCCTCCCTGTTGGTTGTTTGGCCTGAGGCACCCCAACACTGGAGCTTACCTGGGCTCTTTGGTGGGGCTAATGGCAGACTCTGGCAGGGCTCACACCACGGAGTACTTCCCAGAACTTCTGCTGTCAGTGTTCTTGTCCCCACAGTGAGCCACAGCCACCCCCTGCCTCTGCAGGTGACCCTCCATCACTAGCAGGTAGGTCTGGTTCAGTCTCCTATGGGGTCATTGCTCCTTCCCCTGGGTCCCGATGAGCACACTATTTTGTGTATGCCCTCCAAAGGTGGAGTCTCTGTTTCCCCCAGTCCTGTCGAAATCCTGCAGTCAAATCCCACTATCCTTCAAATTCTGATTCTCTAGGAATTCCTCCTCCTGTTGCCAGACCCCCAGTTTGGGAAGCCTGATGTGGGACTCAGAACCTTCACTCCAGTGGGTGGACTTCTGTGGTATAAGTTTTCTCCATTTTGTGAGTCACCCGCCCATCAGTTATGGGATTTGATTTTATCCTAATTGCACCCTGCCTACTGTCTCATTGTGGCTTCTTTGTCTTTGGATGTGGAGTATCTTCTTTGCTGAGTTCCAGTGTCTTCCTGTCAATGATTGTTCAGCAGTTAGTTGTAAAAGTCAGAAGGTTTAACCTACTGTGTTACATTTACAAAATATCTTGTGGATACAGAAGATTTGCCACAGCTCAGACAATATCTGAAAATAATACTACAGTTTCTAAAGTTAAATCTAGTCTTTATATAGAACATCCATAAAACCTAGTATCACATTCATTTTCATTTTATAAACAGCTCTTCTAAAATATGTTTAAATAGCATTCTGCTTCAAGACAGTTAGTGAGGACCCTTTGAGATTCTATGAATTATTCCTCACTAGTCAAGTACATAGGGTGGTGAGGGAAGGCAAAAATAAATATTAAGGGGAATTTCATAAGACTTCAAAATCCATATGGGAATGGGGTAAGAGAAGCAGGTATTTATATGCAACATGAAAGACCTAAAAGAACTAGCTCTGAGGAAAGCTTTTTGAGCACAAATTTTTATTTGTATGGACAATAAAGAAGAATCAGCAAATCCAGCAATCTAGTTCAGTCTTTTTGCTAAAGGACTAAAACAAAATCCTACTGCAGCACATATGCTCTTAAGAAACAGCTTGAATTAACATTACTTATGTTCTTAGAACTTTTCAAAAAGATATTTTAGAATGAGAACCAAAATATACCATGTTTCTTGAACAAGGGTTAGAGGAGAATGGAGGCTTTGGCACATGTAGACTGAAGTTTAAAAGAAATGACCACATTTACAGTGGTGATGGGCCTTTGGGGAAAAATATGTATGGATGGCAGGTGGCTAATTGGGAGAATAAGCTATTTCTGCAATTGGGTGAAGAAAAAAAATGAAATGCAAAGGGTTGGAAAAGTCATGGTTGTAGAGCACAATAGAAAGGTAAGAATCAGCAATTTCTCTTTTAATTTCAAATGTCAAACATGGTTTAAAGAAAAAATGTGTTGCCTGAGGACGTTGGCACCCAACGTGGTTCTCTAGGTGAATTCACCACTGTGCAGGGCTTCAGTTTCAGAAAGCAGGTTTTTTCAGCACTAAGAGAGGAGTTTGTATACAAATTAATCAAGTTTACAGAAATTGATTTTTGAAAATCAGAGCACATGAGCAAAGAACAGTAGTCGGCAATTCACAAAATAGAAGTAAAAATGACAAACATCTGATAATATATTTAGCTTCACAAGTCATCAACAGATTAATATTAAAACCAAGTTGGTAATTTGCACACTTAAAAAATATAATTAATGGTAAAACCAAATTGTTGTCAAGTATGTTACGAAATGAGCATTCCCAGCTAGTCCTTTTGGGTACATAAACTGACACACATGTTCTACAGAGAAATTTAACAAAATTACCAAAATCCTTTTATGAATATTTATGAGCCTAAATCTAGGAAATTATCTTGTTAAAATTAGTTGGAAAGTACATAAAGCTATAATATACAAGTATGATCTTCAAAACATTGCTGAAAAAAGAAATAAATGGAAACAACCGAAACTTGAAAACACTGTTTTGGGAATAAGCTCAGGGAAGTAGAACTGGGAGAACTCTGTTTTATTAGGAAGCTCAATTTATTTTAACTCCTCTGGAAAGAGACTTACTTTATGAACAAAACACAGATGGTCTGCCATGGAAATGTAGGGAAAGGAGATCCATTATCCAAGACCCTTGGCTAAAGAAGGCAAAGTGGAACATTACGGCTATGTCTGAAATATCAACTGAGGAAAGATGGTCTCAGGAAAATTTATCTCAGAGTCACTTCTTAATATCATCTTACATGTCTGTTCTAATCACATGTCTACCAGGAAAATTCCTGATAATACAGTTGTCTATTTTTTTTAAATAGGAAGAGATTGTGTGATTGGCTCTCCAGAGAATTATGGTCTACTTGCTAGTTGGATTTATCCTTGAAATTTAATTAAATGATATTCTTTTTATTAAGCCAACTTTGCTTTGATGTTAAAAATTTAAATAAACTTTTAATTTTAGAATAGTTTCAGATTAACAGAAAAGTTACCAAGTTGGTATAGTTCCCATAAATCCCTCACCAAATTTCCCCTATTATTAACATCTTACATATGAATATATTACATTACTAGCTTACATTACTATATTGCATTTGTCACAACTAAGGAATCAACACTTACACATTATTATTAACTAAATTACACACTTTATTCATGCTTTGACTTCTTCATTAAATTTATTTAAGAAGGAAATGATGTGCCTCATCTTTCCATGTTATTTGGTCAATATGCTAAATGTAAAGTTTTAGTAAATATTTATTCATTCTTCCTGTCTAAAAAAAAAAACTCAATTTTTTTCTTTATTTCCTAAAATATACATAAATGTATGTACTAAGTACCTCCATATTGTAATATTTAAAAACTTTCCCAAATCCCTGCAGAGAGGAATAATTCTGCTCTGCAAATCAGGCAGCTATTTAAATAAAATAATTTTAATAAAATAAGATTTACTTTAACGAATTGGCACACAGAATAGTGGGGGCTGACAAGTTTAAAATTCATAGGGCAGGCTGGCAGGACTTAGTCAGGAGTTGACTCCAAAGTCTTGAGGCAGAATTTTTTTTCTCTGGGAAACTGAGTTTTTGTTCCTAACGTCTTCAACTGATTGGATTAGATCTCCCCACAGTTTGAGGGCAATCCTCTTTACTTAAGCCAACTGATTACAGCTGTTAACCACACCTGCAAAATACCTTTACAAACACATCTAGATTAGTGTTTGATTAAAGTATTAGATACTACAGCCTAGCCAAGTTGGCACATAAAACTAGACATCATTGCAGGACACATAACTTCTGACCACATCGTACTGGCCATAATTCAGTTAAAAGTCACTAGAAAGATGATAGATAGTAGATAGATGGATGAAGGGAAGGAGAGAGGGAGGAAGAAGTCACTGTCTCTCAGTATTTTAATTTTTAAAAGAATGGTGGTTATCAATTAAAGCAGCTTTATTTTGTCATAAAGCTAAACTTTTACTAAACTTTAGATAGGAATTATTAAATTTAATTACTGAGAATAAATGTTTATATAATAATCAGCATTCTTTTTAGCAGTATTCTTTAATTGTTGCAGAAGATTTTACATCTGTATAGATCAGGGATTATTGGTCCTTGAACAACGGTACTGTTGGAGCAAATCTACAAGAAAATACTTTATCATAAGTCCTTGTCACACAGCAAAATGAACATAAAGTAATGAAAGTTTATTCTATAACACATATACCTTGGTTTATATAACACCTACATCATCACCTTCATGACAGTTGTCCTATATGTCATCAAATACCTTGTACATTAGGGGACTCAACACCTAATTTTTTAAATGTAAACAAAGCAGAGAGAGCACATCGCCTCATCTCTACAGAGAAATAAGTCAGAGCAAAATCTCTTTTATATTTATTTCCATTATTCTGGCATTCTCACATCTATGGTAGGTATGGGAATTAAAATTAGAGTTAATATTTGAAAGTTTTTCTTAAAAAATAAAAATTTTAAAGTATTCAGTTGTCAGGCTAATTTATTAAATAAAAACTAGCAATAGTATCCTTATATAGCCAAAATCAGCAGCAAAATAAATATCTAGAGACATTCTGTTGAAATGTCTCTAGGGCTGAAAATCAAATACTTGAACAGATTCTGAAACTGAATGAAGATTTATCAGGTAGGGAAAGGAAGTAAAGAATAACATAAAGTGTAATTCCATGATCTTGCTAAGTTACTCTAGCACTAAATGGCTCAAATGTTCAAAGAGAAATCATTGCCAAACTTATATTCTTAGCTTTTCCTCAGGTGGACATCTTTACAGTGTTTTCACAGACTCCTTGGGTGAACCACTCAAAGAAAATTCACTTGTCAAAAACTGACATATTAAAAGAGTGGGGAAAACATGAGACAAGATTTTTTTTTATAAAACTCAACCAGGTTTTCCATCTTTGGGAGAGGAATTATCTTAATTCTTCAGCACCTTGGTGACTTGCAGAGTTTCTTGATGCAATTAGAATTACTTAGGGAGCTTTAAAAAATATTGACTCTAAACACTTGGGGTTAGGGTGGTGTTTGGCATTGATATTTTTAAAGCTCTTCTGATTGTTTTAATGGGCAGCTGTGGTTGAAAGTTCTAAGGCAGTAGAAAAACAAATGAACTTCCAGTTAGACACCTAACTGAACATATACGTTTGCCCCCATTTGTTGCTCCTCTGAGTCCCAGCAACTGGATAAATGTGTCAATCTTGCTCCTGACAAGGACTTCACTCTTTGCAAACATACTACCTAAGCCTTTATTCTTTCTCTTAATTGTCTTTTTTAAAAGTCTTTTATTTGATTTGTTTAACTACTCAGAGTTCTCATGAATGAGTTGGGGGGTAGTCCTGAGATTCTCAGGGCCTGAATGTTTTGTCCTATTGTCATTTGAAAATGGGTAATTTCTAGTCATTCAACGAACCTGTGTGTCATTCTCCAGTTTTTCTATGTGTACAAAGGTCAGTGGGACCAAACAGCACCAAATACTTGGAAGTTGTGGTAGGATTTTCCCCAAGACCAATTTAGAATTCCAGCGGACACCCTAGAAAACGTAAGATACACATACAATAACCCACTGTGCTGTGTCTTAGAATCAAAGATCTCATAGACTCCAAACAGTCCATTGTCAGCATTTTAAAAATTGGTATGGGAGATATTCAAGATGGCAGAGGAGTAGGTAGACGTGGAGTTCATCTCTCTCCACAGAGCATCAAGAATACATCTATAGATGCAACAATTCTCAAAGAACACTGGCTGAAAACAAGCAGAAGAGCTTGGACACAAGAAAGGACTATAAAGATCTCGTCATAACTGGTATCAAGAGATCAAGTTTCAACTTCTCAGATTCTTTATTTTGCTTGATAAAGCCTGCTGTAGAAGATCACTCTTCGAGGACCTTCAAAATGGCAGAGGATAAAGACATGGAGATCACCTTCCTCCCCAAAAATAAAACAAAAATACATCTACGTGTGGAACAACTTCTACAGAACACCTACTGAACACTGGCAGAAGACCTCAGACTTCCCAAAAGGCAAGAAACTCCCCACATACCTGAGTAGGGCAAAAGAAAAAAGAAAAAACAGAGACAAAGAATAGGGATGGGACCTACACCTCTGGGAGGGAGCTGTGAAGGAGGAAAAGTTTCCACACACCAAGAAGCCCCTTCACTGGTGGAGACAGGGGGTGGGCCAGTGGGGGAAAGCTTTGGAGCCACAGAGGAGAGTGCAGCAACAGGGTTGCAGAGGGCAAAGCAGAAAGATTCCTGCACAGGGATTGGTGCCGACCAGCACTCACCAGCCTGAGAGGCTTGTCTCTTCACCCGCCAGGGCAGGTGGGGGCTGGGAGCTGAGGCTCTGGCTTCTTTGGGGTTCAGATCCCAGGGAGAGGACTGGGGTTGACTGCGTGAACACAGCCTGAAGGGGGCTAGTGCGCCACAGCTAACTGGGAGGGAGTCCGGGAAAAGTCTGGAACTGCCTGAGTCAAGAGACCATTGTTTTGGGGTGCACAGAAGAGGAAATTCAGAACACCACCTAAAAGAGCTTCAGAGGAGGGTGCAAGATGCAGGTATCAGCACGGACACCAGAGACAGGCATGAAATTCTAAGGCTGCTGCTGCAGCCACCAAAAAGCCTGTGTGCAAGCAAAGGTCACTATCCACACCCCTCCCGGGAGCCTGTGCAGCCTGCCACTGCCAGGGTCTCATGTTCCAGGGACAACTTCCCCAAGAGAACACAGGGCATGCCTTAGGCTGCTGCAACGTCACTCTGGCCTCTGCTGCTGCAGGCTCTCTCCACATTCCATACCCATCCTTCCCCACAGGCAGAGTGAGCCAGAGCCCCCTAATCAGCCGCATTTTTAACTTCCTCCTGTCTGGGCAAAGAACAGATGCCAGAAGTTGACCTACATGCAGAGGCAGAGCCAAATCCAAAGCTGGGCCCAAGGAGCTGTGCAAAAAAAGAAGAGAAAGGGAAATTTTTCCATGCAGCCTCAGGAGCAGCAGATTAAATCTGCAAAATCAATTTGATGTACCCTGCATCTGTGGAATACATAAATACACAACGACTCATCCCAAAATTAAGGCACTGGACTTTGGGAGTAACTGTAGACTTGGAGTTTGCTGTATGTGACTGACTAGTTTCTGATTTTTATGCTTATCTTAGTTTTTAGGGCTTGTTATCATTGGTGGATTTGTTTACTGGTTTGGTTGCGCTCTTCTTTAATTTTTATTACTTTTTAAACTTTATTTTTTTAATACTTAAAAAATTTTTTAATTTTTATTTTACTTTATTTTTCTTAGTTTCTTTTTTTTCTCACTTTCTACTGAACCATGTGGCTGACAGGGTCATGGTGCTCCAGTGGGGTAACAGGCCTGAGCCTCAGAGGTGGGAGAGCCGAATTCAGGACATTGGACCACCAGAGACCTCTTGGACCCACATAATATCAATTAGTGAGAGCTCTCCCAGAGGTCCATTTCAACGCTAAGACCCAGCTCCAATCAACGACCAGCAAGCTACAGTGCTGGACACCCTATGAGAAACAACTAACAAGAGAGGAACAAAGCCCCACTCATTAGCAGAGAGGCTGCCTAAAATCATAAGGTCACAGACACTCCAAACACAAAACCAGAGGCAGTCTGGTCCACCAGAAAGACAAGATCCAGCCTCATCCACCAGAACACAGGCACCATTCCCCTCCACCATGAAGCCTACACAACCAGTGAACCAACCTCAGCCACTGGGGGCAGACTCCAAAAACAATGGGAACTAAGAACTTTCAAGCTGGGAAAAGGAGACCCCAGACACAGTAAGTTAAGCAAAATGAGAAGACAAAGAAATACGCAGCAGATGAAGGAACTAAGTAAAAACCCACCAGACCAAAAAAATGAAGAAGAAATAGGCAGTCTACCTGAAAAAAATTTCAGAGGAATGATAGTAATGATGATCCAAAATCCTGGAAATAAAATGGAGAAAATACAAGAAACATTTAACAAGGACCTAGAAGAACTAAAGAGCAAACCAACAATGATGATCAACACAATAAATGAAATTTAAAATTCTCTAGAAGGAATCAATACCAGTATATCTGAGGCAGAGGAACGAATAAGTGAGCTGGAAAATTAAATACTGGAAATAACTACTGCAGAGCAGAATAAAGAAAAAAGAATGAAAAGAATTGAGGACAGTCTCAGAGACCTCTGGGACAACAATTAAATGCACCAACATTCGAATTATAGGGGTCCCAGAAGACGAAGGGAAAAAGAAAGGGACTGAGAAAATATTTGAAGAGATTATAGTTGAAAACTTCCCTAATATGGGAAAGGAAATAGTCAATCAATTCCAGGAAGCAAAGAAAGTTGCATACAGGATAAATCCAAGGAGAAACATGCCAAGACACATATTAATCAAACAAACAAAAATTAAATAAAAAGAAAAAATATTAAAAACAACAAGAAAAAAAACAACAAATAACACACAAGAGAATGCCCATAAGGTTAACTGCTCATCTTTTAGCAGAAACTCTGCAAGCCAGAAGGGAGTGGCAGGACATATTTAAAGTGATGAAAGGGAAAAACCTACAACCAAGATTGCTCTACCCAGCAAGGATCTCATTCAGATTCAACAGAGAAATTAAAAACTTTACAGACAAGCAAAAGTTAAGAGAATTCAGCACCACCAAACCAGGTTTACAACAAATGCTAAAGGAACTCCTCTGGCAGGAAACACAAGAGAAGGAAAAGACCTAAAATAAGAAACCCAATAAAATTAAGAAAATGGTAATAGGAACATACCTATCGATAATTACCTTAAATGTAAATGGTTTAAACGCTCCAACCAAAAGACAAAGACTGGCTGAATGGATACAAAAACAGGACCTGTATATGTGCTGTCTATAAGAGACCCACTTCAGACTTAGGAACACATACAGACTGAAAGTGAAGGGATGGAAAAAGATACTCCATGCAAATGGAAATCAAAAGAAAGCTGGAGTAGCAACTCTCATATAAGACAAAATAGACCTTAAAACAAAGACTATTACAAGAGACAAAGAAAGACACTATGTATCAATCAAGGGATCAATCCAAGATCAAGATATAACAATTATAAATATTTATGCACCCAACATAGGAGCCCCTCAATACATAAGGCAAATGCTAACAGCCATAAAAGGGGAAATTGACAGTAACACAATAATAGTAGAGGACTTAAACACTCCACTTTCACCAATGGACAGATCATAGCCATAAAAGGGGAAATCGATAATAACACAATCATAGTATGGGAGTTTAACACTCCACTTTCACCAATGGACAGATCATCCAAAATGAAAATAAATAAGAAAACACAAGCTTTAAATGATGCATTAAATAAGAAGGACTTAATTGATATTTCTAGGACATTCTATCCAAAAACAAAAGAATACACTTTGTTCTCAAGTGCTCATGGAACATTCTCCAGTATAGATCATATCTTGGGTGACAAATCAAGCCTTGATAAATTTAAGAAAATTGAAATCGTATCACATATGTTTTCTGACTACAACACTATGAGACTAGATAGCAATTACAGGGAAAAAAACTGTTAAAAATACAAACACATGGAGGCTAAACAATATGCTATGAAATAACCAAGAGATCACTAAAGAAATCAAAGAGGAAATTAAAAAATGAAAACACAACAGCCCAAAACCTATGGGATGCAGCAAAAGCAGTTCTAAGAGGGAAGTTTATAACAATACAATCATACCTCAAGAAACAAGAAACATCTCAAATAAACAACCTAATCTTAAACCTAAAGCAATTAGAGAAAGAAGAAGAACAACAACAAAAAAAAAGTTAGCAGAAGGAAAAAATAGAGAAGACTCATATTAAGAGAATTAGAAATGAAAAAGGAGAAGTAACTGACACTGCAGAAATACAAAGGGTCATGAGAGATTACTAGAAGCAACTATATGTCAATACAATGGACAACCTAGAAGAAATGGACTAATTCTCAGAAAAACACAACCTTCCAAGACTGAACCAGGAAGAAATAGAAAATATAAACAGACCAATCACAAGCACTGAAATTGAGACTGTGATTAAAAATCTTGCAACAAACAAAAGCCCAAATGGCTTCACAGGCGAATTCTATCAAACATTTAGAGAAGAGCTAACACATATCCTTCTCAAACTCTTCCAAACTACATCAGAGGGAGGAACACACCCAAACTTATTCTACGAGGCCACCATCACCCTGATACCAAAAGCAGACAAAGATGTCACCAAAAGAGAAAACTACAGGCCAATATCACTGATGAACATAGATGCAAAAATCCTCAATAAAATATTAGCAAAGAGAATTCAACAGCACATTAAAAGGATCATACACCATGATCTAGTGGGGTTTCTCCCAGGAATGCAAGGATTCTTCAATATATGCAAATCAAACAATGTGATACACCATATTAACAAGTTGAAGGAGAAAAACCATAACTTATTCTACGAGGCCACCAACACCCTGATACCAAAAGCAGACAAAGATGTCACCAAAAGAGAAAACTACAGGCCAATATCACTGATGAACATAGATGCAAAAATCCTCAATAAAATATTAGCAAAGAGAATTCAACAGCACATTAAAAGGATCATACACCATGATCTAGTGGGGTTTCTCCCAGGAATGCAAGGATTCTTCAATATATGCAAATCAAACAATGTGATACACCATATTAACAAGTTGAAGGAGAAAAACCATATGATCATCTCAATAGATGCAGACAAAGCTTTCGACAAAATTCAACACCCATTTATGATAAAAACCTTCCAGAATGCAGGCATAGGGGGAACTTACCTGAACATAATAGAGGCCATATATGACAAACCCGCAGCCAACATCATTCTCAACGGGGAAAATCTGAAACCATTTTCACTAAGATCATGAACAAGACAAGGCTGCCCACTCTCACCACTATAATTCAACACAGTTTTGGAAGTTTTAGCCACAGAAATCAGAGATGAAAAAGAAAGAAATGGAATCCAAATTGGAAAATAAGAAGTAAAACTGTCACTGTTTGCATATGACATGATACTATACATAGAGAATCATACAGAATCTACCAGCAAACTAATCAATGAATTTGGTAAAGTAGCAGGATACAAAATTAATGCACAGAAATCGCTTGCATTCCTATACACTAATAATGAAAAATATGAAAGAGAAATTAAGGAAACACTCCCATTTACCACTGCAAGAAAAAGAATAAAATACATAGGAATAAGGCTACCTAAGGAGACGAAAGACCTGTACACAAATAATCTATAAGACATTGATGAAAGAAAGAAAAGATGATACAAACAGATGGAGAGACAGACCACCTTCTTGGATTGGAAGAATCAACATTGTGAAAATGACTATACTACTCAAAGCAATCTACAGATTCAATGCAATACCTATCAAACTACCAATGACATTTTTCACAGAACTAGAACAAAAAATTTCACAATTTGTATGGAAACAG
>NC_041224.1:122715016-122843935 GCF_002837175.3 Physeter macrocephalus | reverse complement strand
GGTACTGGCACAAAAACAGAAATATAGATCAACAGAACAGGATAGAAAGCCCAGAGATAAACCCACGCCAATATGGTCAACTTATCTTTGATAAAGAAGGCAAGAATACACAGTGAAGGAAAGAGAGCCTCTTCAATAAGTGGTGCTCGGAAAACTAGACAGCTACATGTAAAAGAATGAAAGTAGAACACTGCCTAACACCATAAACAAAAATAAACTCAAAATGGATTAAAGACCTAAATGTAAGGCCAGATACCATAAATCTCTTAGAGGAAAACATAGGCAGAACACTCTATCACATACACACAGCAAGATCTTTTTGACCCACCTCCTAGAGAAATGGAAATAAAAACAAAAATAAACAAATGGGACCTAATGAAACTTAAAAGCTTTTGCCCAGCAAAGGAAACCATAAACAAGATGAAAAGACAACCCTCAGAATCTGAGAAAATATTTACAAACAAAGCAACTGACAAAGGATTAATCTCCAAAATATACAAGCAGCTCATGCAGCTCAATATCAAAAAAACAAACAACCCAATCCAAAAATGGGCAGAAGACCAAATAGACATTTCTCCAAAGAAGATATACAGATTGCCAACACGCACATCAAAGTATGCTCAACATCACTAATCATTAGAGAAATGCAAATCAAAACTACAAGGAGGTGTCACCTCACACCAGTCAGAATGGCCATCATCAAAAATTCTGCAAACAATAAATGTTGGAGAGGGTGTGTAGAAAAAAGGAACCCTCTTTCACTGTTGGTGGGAATGTAAATTGATACAGCCACTATGCAGAACTGTATGGGGGTTCCTTAAAAAACTAAAAATAGAACTACCATATGACCCAACAATCTCACTACTGGGCATATACCCTGAGTAAACCATAATTCAAAACGAGTCATGTACCACAATGTTCATTGCAGCACTATTTACAATAGCCAGGACATGGAAGCAACCTAAGTGTCCACCATCGGTTGAATGGATATAGAAGATGTGCACATACATACAATGGAATATTACTCAACCATAAAAAGAAATGAAACTGAGTTATTTGTAGTGAGGTGGATGGACCTGGAGTCTGTCATACAGAGTGAAGTAAGTCAGAAGGAGAAAAACAAATACCGTATGCTAACACATATATATGGAATCTGAGAAAAAAAATGTCATGAAGAGACTAGGGGTAGGACGGGTGGGAGGGAGATGCAAGAGGGAGGGGATATGGGGATATATGTATATGTATAGCTGATTCACTTTGTTATACAGCATAAACTAACACAACATTTTAAAGCAATTATACTCCAATAAAGATGTTTTTAAAAAGTTGTTATGGAGAATATTTTATAAGAAAGGGAAAATTAAAATTTCTTCCCTTAAGGAGCTCTTTAAGAAGACTAATAATAACATTGAGGATCTAAAATCCAAACCTGAAGTATCCCCTCCTTCTTACCCAACTCAGGGTTGTCCTGCCTCCTGGCTCCCTGTACATTGATTATCTTCTCCTTTGTGATCAGTGCCTCTTGCTGAACCTCCACTGGACCCTTTTCTCTTCCCTCTACTACCCCTTCCTAAACATAGCCCTCTCACTGGAAAATAACTCCTCACAGTGTCTTCTAATGTAAGTGAGGAAGAACACACAAACTCCAGTGGAATTACACCTTCAAACATTTTTCAAACTCAGACCTATAATCAGCTTTCTTAACTCTCAGACTGAAAAACAAAAATTTAATGAAGAACTGAGAATTGTCCTTAGTTCATATAGTATGAGACTTCCTAACCTTTACCAATTAATATATCTTCTTATGAGACCCAGATATGTAAAAATCTGATTTTATTTTTTTTAAAGTAGAATAGATTGATTACAAAATTATATCAAACCTATGGATCAAAACTCAAAATGGGTATAAAACAGTGCAAGATTCCTTAACTGCTATCTCTGATGTCTTTTCTATGAAAGCTGTTCAGTCAAAAATTCAGTCCTGTAAACAGGGAAAAATCAAAATTACTCCAGACTTTAAAAGCATAGCACTACAACCTTTTGACATTATACCAATCTCAACAGAGGGAATATTATATCTACCCTATGTAGCTTCTTTGTTCATGATTTTAAAACTGAGGTGGCCGATGTAGTAAGAAAAAAATATAAGATGTACTATTTGCCTCCTGTCTGAATTACAAGAACTGGCAAAAAGAACAAAGCAAAACAAAAAATATTTTGAAGATATTTTGACTACAAAAATAGAAAATTTGCAGACCCAATTAATACCTCTTCAGATTAAGCAACAAGGGTGCTTCCATGTCTAATCTACACAAACATATTCATATTATAAGAAAAAGGGACACTGGAAGAACATTAGCCCTGCCTTTACTCAGAAGATATCAAAAGACAAAGGACAAATTTTTCTAACAGAATAATATCCTACAAGAATGTAGCATCTCTATTCTGCCCCAAAATGCCTTACCACAAAAAGGAGACATTTCCATGCAACTGGCAGAAACACTATATTCCAAAACTAGCTGACTGTATGACCTTTTTATTATTCCTTCCTTGGAGCAACAAAAATATTTCATGGTAAGAATCTCAAATACCCCTCACACTTCTGTCTTCATCTCAACTACTTCCTGTCTCAACTAATTCCTGTCTGTCTGAGACATGGCAACATAATCAACATGCTTTTCTGCTTAGGTATTTTACTCCAGTGAATCTGCTGCGACAAAACCTACTTTAGAAATGGGATGGCCCTATTATATTTGGATTAGACAGCCACTTTCTAGACAAATATTCTCAGTGTGTAGTTTGATGAAAGCATAGTTGTTACTTGAAACCTCTTCTATTAATACCTCAAGATCTGAATCTGTCTCCAAGAGCTTCTAGGCTAGAAACAGTTCAGATGAAGGACACATAAATGAGGCTGAACTCTTAATGGCCTCAATCGATCTGGCTGAGCCCTTGAAATTAGCCCAAGAGCCACTAAAATGAGTGCTCTAAAAAGAGCTGTGGCCCATTATATTTGTGTACCTTCTGAAACAACTCATTAGTCCTTGTATTAGACCTTGTACAACTCCTGTTCTGCCCATCAAAAAGACAAGTAGCTACAGCTACTGATTTGCACAAGTTTTAAAAGTCATTAAAAGATTGTGCTTCTCTGCTTCCCTGTGTTCCCCAACCCCAATATCATCTTTTCCTTGATCACTCACATAGCTATTTACTTTACGGTGTTAGATCTACACTCAACATTTTTCAATATACACTTATACCTAGGCTTATGGTATCTAGTATTTGCATTCACTTGGGAAAAATCAATAATATACTTGAATAGTTAGGCCCCAGGGTTTACAGAAGTGCCCTCTTACTCCTTGCTTAATACTTAATCATAAACTTAGAGACATTCTGTTCCCAGGAATCCACTCATATACAATATGTTGATGATCTTCTATTATGCTCTCTGAGTCTTATAGAATTAATTCCCTTCACTTGAGAATAGCATTACCATAAAAGAAAGACAAAGTGTCTACCTATGACCTCCAATTTTGTCAGACCTAAGTGCATTATCTAGGCTATAACATCAGACAAAATGTAAAGCCTCTTTCTTCTCAAATACTGGAAACTATTCATGACTTTCCCTGGGTAATTACTAAAAGGATTTCTTGGTCCCATAGGCTATATGGATATCAAATTCCTAACTTTTCTGATATGATAAATGCTGACACACATAAGCCTTTTCCTTGGTAGACACTAGGTTGTCTTTAATAATTTAAATAACTCACATAGAAAGACTCCTTTAGACTCCGCAATTACTACAAATCTTTTTTTCTAATTGAACCTGGAAGATCAGGTCAAGTTTGGGGTGCACATACAATGGATATGAGAAAACCTATTACTTATCACAGCCTCTCATTGACCTCGGAGCAAAAGCTAGTCCTCTCGTTCATGTGCACTGGTGGCAGCAAAGTTAACTGGGACCTCTACTGACTTAGTTTTAGAATATCTATTTTATCTCATGATTCTTCAGGCTATTCATACCTTACTCTTGACTAAAAACACCCACCATTTTTCTTCTAGATTGACCTTGCATTTAGGAACAAGACAAAGAGGCTCTTAACTTGGATATAAATCTAATCTACTCAGTCTCAGTCCTGCTCAAATCTAACCCTCTCCCAGAAGCCAAATCTGCACAAATAGCTGAAACTGTAGCCCTTACTTGGCCCTTCCAGTCAATGGAAATAATAGAGCAAATGTGTATAAAGATTGTACAGATACGATTCTGAGGTGAGTCATAATTTTTGTATGTTTTTTCCACCTTCTAAAAGCCACCCATTTTCCTTGGCTCATGGCCTCCTTCCACCAACTTCAAAACTAGCAACATTGCATACCTTTGATCATTCTTCCATAGTCACACTCAGCCTCTGACCATAGCCTGGAAAAGTTCTTCCCTTTTAAGGAAGAATAAGATTAGGTTGAGCCCATGCAGATAATCTCATCTCATGATCCTTAACCTTAGTCACATCTGTAAAGTCCCCAAATCCACTTTGTCATGTAAGGTAACATATTCACATGTTCTGGGACATCTTTGAGGGACCATTATTCTGCTTACCACAACTGGAAATAACCCACATATTAATGTGGTAGTATGCATCATGTCAATTTAGTTAAATTGGAAACTATGTTTTCTAGAATTCTCTTCCCAGCATAGTTCCATGTAAGAAGAGTTGGCTAAAAGAAGGACTTCTTTGAGATTTGGAAGGAGTAAACAAAGCAGCTGTCATTATTCTCAGACTGTTATGGTCAAGTAGATAGACAAAAAAAAAGTACTGTCTACTTGCTGGACTTGTTGATCAAAGTTGGCTCCTGGACCACCACAAATCACCTGGTCTATACTGATGAAAATACCTCTCTACAGGTCCCGTCCACTTTGGTAGTTGGATATGTTTGACTTTTTGGTTCTACCTTTTGACTTGCATTATAATACTGTTTCAGGAGGAACCTGGTTAATGACTCTCTCTCTCTCTCTCTGACTCCTGAATTCTCCCTTCCAGAACTTTACTTTCCCAGCTACTCTCAAATTTGTGTAAAGTCTATTACTATACTAAATATTTTATTTTTATAATAATCATAGTTGTCCTGTTCCCCTAAAACAATCCTGATGAATACAGCCAATAAAAAGTGAAATGGATTATTAAACTATGATATTTCTGTATGTAGAACATATCTCAAAATGAAAGAAAGAAAGGAAGGAAAGAAGGAAGGAAGGAAGAAAGTATACAAAGAAAATATCAGTGCATGAAATGAGTACCTGCTGCCCCAAATACATTACAAAACTTTAGTTTGAGTCTCAACCCGAGGGAAGACTGCTTTGCCTCTTTTTTTCACAGTGCTAATCCCTTGACAAAACCCAGCAGGTGAGTAACCTTAGTAAGTAAGCATTTGCACCAGCACAAACTTCTCCCCCTAAGTAAGCAAATTCTCCACCTGATAGGGTTTTCCTTACAAATAAAAACACCCCAGGATGAAGAAAGGGAAGGAAATTCTTTAAAAATGGATTTTATACCAAGAGTTTTCTCAGAACGTAGAGCTGTGTCACTCTTATAAATGTTTCCCATTTATTGAGCTCTTACCAGTGGCCAGCCTTGTGCTTAAGCATCATTTCAATCCTCACAAAAACCTAATGGAAAGCAGACCTAGCTCCTCATTTTACATATGAAGAGACTGAAGTTCTAAGAGTTTAAATAGCTTTCCAGAGGTTACACAGTGAGGTTAGATGTGAGAAGGAAACCTAGATCAGATCTTGCTAACTCTAAAGTCTGCATCTAACTAATATGGGATCTAAGGAAAAAACAAAAAACATATATTTTAAATAACTACAGTTTGCCTGGCTCCACAGTTAAGCTCTGAATTGTGTTCCATGACACCTGGCATTTGCTGCTTGGACACTATTTATCATTCTCACTTTGTTCAAAGAAACCAGCCTCCCACCCTTGGGAATAAATTAATAAGAGGTATGGAAGGAGGAGTCAGGTCATGTGGAGTAAAGCATAATGTACAGAGAGGTAGTGAATCACAGAGGTTTGGTCCCCTGGCTCTGGAGCTAAGATGAATCTGAGTCTTCAACCCAGCTCTGCAGAAAGAGAAATGGAAGGAACAGGAGGAAAGAAATCTTTGACAGCTTTGGTGTTTTATTATTACATCCACAATGCAACGAGATGAGTTGATCTCAAAAATATTAAATTTCAAAATTTTTTTTCTCACTACCTATCACTGGGTAGTATTTTGTTTTCAACTTTTTAGTCCATGTACTCTTACAATAAACATTCTTTTTATAGACAAGGTCAAACTGCTTTCTTCTAGTCCAGACTGGATATAAACACATCACATTAAGCTATGGCTTGGGGCACACTGAAAAGCTCAGGTCATGGGAGAACAACTGTGTGATCAATGACCTTGGATGGTAATGGGACATATCAAGAAAGAAAAAGAATAGTTTGGCCCAGGACTAGACTAAGTAAAATGCTACATCATATAATTAAAGCCATGGGTTAACACCAGGCTGAATACTTGGAGATAAACACATTCAGGAAAGCTGAATGCCAGGAATTGCATATATTTGGGTGGAAAGACAATTAACAGTAATTTCATACTGAAACCAACATCAGAATGTTTCTTAAAATAGCAACAGAGCAGTCAGCTGGCAGGGGTCCAAGTATAGGCAGTATGAAGACTGCAGGCAGATGGGCACTGCAGAAGACTGTTATTATTTCACCAAAGGAATTTTGTTAGAGCAAAGGTTAATCTGAAATCCTCTGTAACATATCCACTTTACACTCAAGGGCTAAAATTTCACTGTCTATGATATTTCCCCTCCTTAATTTTACATCCACCACACTGTGTCATAGAGCCGAGTAGGGGTTCTGCAGAGAGATCACATGACAATATTAAGAGATTCCAATAATAAAATATCACCATTATTGAGGTTGCAGTGTACAAATTAATGCACAGAAATCTCTGGCATTTCTATACACCAACAATCAAAAATCAGAAAGAGAAATTAAGGAAACACTCCCATTTACCATTGCAACAAAAAGAATAAAATACCTAGGAATAAACCTGCCTAAGGAGGTGAAAGACTTGTACTCAGAAAACTATAAAACACTGATGTAAGAAATCAAAGATGACATAAACAGATGGAGAAATATACCATTTTCTTGGATCAGAAGAATCACCACTGTGAAAATGATTATACTACCCAAAGCAATCTACAGATTCAATACAATCCCTATCAAGCTACCAATGGCATTCTTCACAGAATTAGAACAAAAGATTTTACAGTTGGTATGGAAACACAAAAGACTCTGAATAGCCAAAGCAATCTTGAGAAAGAAAAATGGAGTTGGAGGAAACAGGCTCCATAACTTCAAACTACACCACAAAGCTACAAGACAGTATGGTACTGGCACAAAAACATAGATCAATGGTACAGAATAGAATGCCCAGAGATAAACTCATGCCCGCATGGGCACCTAATTTATGACAAAGGAGGTAAGAGCATACAATGGAGAAAAGACAGCCTATTCAATAAGTGGTGCTGGGAAAACTGGACAGCTACATGTAAAAGAATGAAATTAGGACACTCTCTAACACCATACACAAAAATAAACTCCAAATGGATTAAAGACTTAAATGTAAGACCAGACACTGTAAAACTCTTAGAGGAAAACATAGGAAAAACACTCAATGACATAAACCACAACAAGATCTTTCCTGACCCACCTCCTAGAGTAATGGAAATAAAAAACAAAAATAAATAAATGGCACTTAATTAAACTTAAAAGCTTTTGTACAGCAAAGGAAACCATAAACAAGACAAAAAGACAACCCTCAGAATGGGAGAGAATATTTGCAAATGAAACAACAGATCAAGGATTAATTTCCAAAATATACAAACAGCTCATGGAGCTCAATATCATAAAACAAACAATCCAGTTAAAAAAATGGACAGAAGACCTAAATAGACATTTCACCAAGGAAGACATACAGATGGCCGAGAGGTACATGAAAAGATCCTTGACATCACTAATTATTAGAGAAATGCAAATCAAAACTACAATGAGGTATCACCTCACGCCGGTCAGAATGGCCATTATCAAAAAATCTTGAAACAATAAATGCTGGAAAGGATGTGGTGAAATGGGAACCCTCCTGCACTGTGAGTGGGAATGTAAATTGATACAACAACTATGGAAAACAGTATGGAGGTTCCTTAAAAAACTAAAAATAGAACTACCATATGACCCAGCAATCCCACTACTGGGCATATACCCCGAGAAAACCATAATTCAAAAAGAGTCATGTGCCACAATGTTCCTTGTAGCACTATTTACAATAGCCAGGACAGGGAAGCAACCTAAGTGTCCATCGACAGATGAATGGATAAAGAAGATGTGGCACACATATAGGAATAAAATTGAGTTATTTTTAGTGAGGTGGATGGACCTAGGGTCTGTCATACAGAGTGAAGTAAGTCAGAAAGAGAAAAACAAATACCATATGCTAATGCATATATATGGAATTTAAAAAAAAATGGTACTGATGAACCTAGTTGCAGGGCAGGAATAAAGAGAGAGACATAGAGAATGGACTTGAGGACATGGAGTGGGAGGGAGAAGCTGGGGCAAAGTGAGAGTAGCATCGACATATATACACTACCAAATGTAAAATAGTTGGCTGGTGGGAAGCAGCACCATAGCACAAGGAGATCGGCTCTGTGCTTTGTGATGACCTAGAGGGGTGGCATAGGGAGGATGGGAGGGAGACACAAGGGGGTGGGGATATGGGGACATATGTATGCATATGGCTGATTCACTTTGTTGTGCAACAGAAACTAACACAGTACTGTGAAGCAATTATACTCCAATAAAGATCTATTTAAAAAACACACACACAAAAAAAGAAAACTAACAGTAAAAACAAAACAAAACACCATTATAAGAGAGGCCACACATTTGAATATAAAATCCCTTCCACTGTAAAATTTTCTGTGAAAAACTAAATCTAAAAATTAAATCTTTTCGCAAGTTAAAAATCCAAATTTAAAGTCTCGAACAAAGGCCAAACTCAAAATATCTTGCTTTTGTGAATTAATTAACATTCGATAATTATCCCCCTCCCAGCCCTCTAATTCTGCTCTGTCTCAGCTGTTATAGTTAGGGTTCTTTTAGCAGCTGAAGCCTTGGCTTTTCAGTGTAGTCTTGGAATCAGTGTAGTCTTTTAGGAATTAACTTGTTGAATTATACAATAATAAGTTTCTCCTGAGCCTTACTTTGAAGAATTCACAATGTTAGTAAGACACAAGATTTTCACAGCTCTGGCCCTATACCCTCCAAATTTAGAAAATAAGCAATTCCCCACCCATAAAACCATTATCATAGGTAACAGTTCATAGAACCCAAGGCTTAGAACCTCCAAAGTAAGTGAGAATGTAGTTGAAGTCAGCCTACCAATGGTTTTCTTTAGAATCCAAAAGTTATGAATATAAACTCAAACGGAAGACTTAGCCCATAAAGATTTTAATTATGCTAGTCTGTTTACCTTATCTTAGAAGGGGTAGAAATCCACCAACACAAATGATTTATTCTCCTAGAGAATTGCATTGGAAAAATTACTGTCTTTTCTCAATCTATAGAAAATTTATAATGGTGATACGTGGACTCACTAATTGTAATTTGAAATGTCTTTCTTTCTCAAGTAGTACATTTCTCTCTGGTACTGAATTAAGTGGGGAACCCACATGGAAACATTGGGTCCACTCCCTTACTAGGCAGGCATTTTCAGTTCTGTATCACAAGAGCTATTTCCCCTGCCTCTTGTAAAATTGTTCAGGGCTCTCTCACCTGCATTCTAAGATGCGTGTCTTCTTCATGCATCTTTCCCTGTGTCATAACACACTGCTGTGTCATGAATGGGTTACTCATTACTGAGCACTTGTGTCCTCCAGGCAATTCATAGCCTGGTACATTTACTCCAATGAACAGCAAATATATTATCATGTTCAATATGTGCAATGGCATGAAAAAGGCTGGGAAGCTCTGAAACCAATCCAGAACCAAATTACAAACACCTAGTGAGGTATCTCTTGAGCCTGCAGACAGCAATATGAGTACAAGATTATTTCCCTTCCTAACCCTCACTGCCGTACACAGTGAAATGCACTTTTCACCAGATCTCTAAAGCCTTCACAGGACTCAGCTGCCTTGCAAGTCAAAAGCAGCAAATACTCTCTTGTACTTTATATAAGCAGAATAGCTTCCCTAAAACTGAGTCCTTGCCCCTGCTGTTTCAAACTCATAAGATTGATGATAGGGTAACCATATAATTTATTATACACTTTGGGTCATAAAATGGAGCACTAAAAAGCATTACCTGAGACTTTCCTGAGCAAACTGGGACATATAGTCACCCTAGTCATGGAGGAGAAAATCAACAATCAGGAAATAAGTTAATAAGGTTAAATAAGATCCTGAGAATAGGAATTACTGACCTAGAAATAGGATTGTTTCCTCGACACTGAGTCAGGGCTCCACCAACAGACGGAAGTTGAGAGGTCCAAGTTGGGAAGATTATATTACATTAGAAAGAGAGGTATTTTACTAATGGTTAGTCCTCCATCTTTATCTTCTACTTCTCAACAACTTTTGACCTGTTTGATTCTTGTTTCTTTATTGACAATCTTTATGTACCACTGGATAATCACACTTAACAGATTTTCCCATCAATTCCCGGCTTACATATTCTCAGTTGCCTTTATTGCCTCCTCCTCCTCCCGTCAAACTTTTAAACTTTTCCCTGAGGACTCTACTTGACCCTTTACTTGGTGTTCTCTCTCTTTAGGTGACTTTTACCAAATGGCTATAAATTACACTTATGCTGATGACCCTCTAAGTTACATCTCCAGACTGATCAATTCACCTTTGCTCCAAATTCATAAGTAACTACTTACTTGTCATCACCATTGCAACCTAATAAAGCCCAAGTAAAACATAAATTCTACCCTGTGAAATGCACTTAGCTTCAGACCTTCTATTTCTCAATAAATAGCACACCATTCATCTGGTATCTCAAATGTAAAAACTTGGTTTGATCCTTGAGTACTCTATTTTTTTCTCACACTCATCAACTAATCAATCACTAATTCTTCCTGTCTCTACTTCAAATATATCTCCCCAATTGGGTCATTTCTCATCTTTTTTTATTGCTACAACCTAGTCCAAACCATCATCATCTCTCACCTGGAATAATACATTAACTTCCTAAGAGACTTCCTTGTCTCCCACTCTGAATCCACAGTGATCCATCCTCCCCAGTGTTTTTCTGGGCTTATATCATTACTTCCTCCCTTTCTAAAAACTTACCAATAGCATCCCATGGTAACCAGAATCAAACTTTACCACAGCTTCTAAGATCCTATAAAATCTGGCCCTTGCCTACCTCTCTGATCTAATCTCCCTTCACATTCACTACACTTTAGCCACCCTCTCCTTATTTCTGTTTCTTTAAGAGGCAAAGATCATTCCCATCACTGAGGCTTTTGATCTTGCTATTTTTTCTGTTATGGATGCTATTCTCCAGAATTTTTGCACAACTGACTCGACATTACCCAAGTCAACATTCTCAGAGATACCTTTCTTCACCATGCTAGCTAAAGCTCTCTCCTCCCCTTGTCTGTCCTATCTTATATGTCACTTATCAACACCAGAAAACCTAGGCCAGAATAACCTCCTGCATGTGGGAACTCTGAATTAGTCACTGCTTAAAACAGTGCCTGGCCCCTAGTAAATATTCATTAAATAGTTTTTGACTGACAAAAATGGAAAAATCTGTCATTTTTTAAAGTATAACAAAAATATCATTGAAACCACATCTCAAAACTGTAGCCTTTTTATATATATTTCCCCAGATCTTTATTTTCACAAGCAATCTCAATTCCAAACCTTTTGTTCATTCCCATTCATGTTTTCATCTTCTCACATAAGTCTTATACAGCTTGCTTTATTTCAATAGCCCCAAAATCTACCATAATGGACGAATATTGTTTAAAAGTTGGTAAATTTATAATATGCTTGCTTTACATATTATCACACTTAAAAATGTTTATACAGTTTTTGGTCCCTCTTTCTCTGTCATTTATTTGCTTGGCAGTTGAACATAGATATCAGTCCTTCAGGTCTCCTTCTCTAAATACAACTTCTTTGTCTTGTTCCAGCCATAACAACACACCACCCCCCACCCCTTGCCTCTACACCACCCATCACTTCCAACATCTGGAAGTTATAGAAATCAAGAAAAAAGGAAAAATAATTCCTTTCCTATTGTGCACCTGCACTTGTTCATTCCCTGCCTATGTCAAAGAATGCCTGGATCTCAAGGATACCAACACCTACACTCCCCTCCCAGCTCTCACTGACACTTGATGTTTTCACCCACAGTTTCATAAATATATGCAGGTACCTTGCAAAGCTAATACTATACCATCTATTTAAAATTATATTCTTTAAATATGTTTCAAATTTTTAGAGGGTGAAAGAAGACTGATTTTTGCATTGACGAAAACAGTATACAAAAACAACTTTGCTTCCTAGGTCTTATCCCCTGATTAAGTAGAATCCATGTTATGAAAAAATGCTACAAAGAGTTTCTTACTTTCCTGTTGTTCTTGTTCTCTTTTCAGTTTTCCTTTGCAGAGGTATGAACCAGACTGCTTCCTGAGAAGCATATTAGAGGAATTAAATTTAGATTAAATTAAATTTTATGAAAATCACTCATTCCAGGTAAACCACAGTAGACCCAGGCATTATTCCAGTTCAGATTTTAAACAGACTATAGCATCGGACTGTGGCAAAAAACATTTAGCCTATGCATCAGCACTGTGAGAATGCTTTAGTTTATTCTCTTCCTTTTCATTTAAAGGCACTGTCTACTTTGGCAGGAGTGTGGCCAATTTACATTTTTTCCAGTTATGTAAGGAGTTATGTGTGGAAACTTGGCTTAAACAGCTCTTTCATTTTAGTGATATTTCAGCTTCTCTTCTAGATGGTGCCCTGAACAATTGCTACTTGGCTGTCCTATCTCCAGATCTAACTCAGGTTTTACCATCTTGCCCAGTCTTTCTTCTTCCATCACAAACTGTACCAGTTGCACTAACACCTTTGGGCTGGCGGTACACAGCCAACCATCCCCAGTGCTGGCTTTTCTACTGTCCTAACCCCAACTCACAGAACACATTTTATGCCTACTTGATATATTGGATTTAGAGTTGAGAGCAGGTAGATCTATACTCAGGAACCTCACAGGACAGAAGAGACAGGAAGGCCAGTAAGGGAGGAACACAGTCTCAAAAGGAGAGAAAAACCAGACACGAGAGTGGAAACACATGGTACCAAAGAGACACAGGGAATAGAGACAGAGATGGAAAGAGAACTTGATTAGCATTATATTGAACCAGGCAAAAAATTTAACATAGCATTTTTGTTAGATGTAAATGACCTGGATCATAGAAAAACAGAATTCTAAATTGATTCAGATGTTTAAACCTAATGTTAATCAAGTCATATTCTTAAACCATATACTATTTATGTCTACTTACTCTGCAGGAAAGTATTACATATTGTTAAATGTCAAAGAAATCTGAGTGAGTTTTAGATGATGATAACAATAAATCCATTCTCTCTGTGCTCTCTTTAGGGCTCCAGTGTTAGCTTCTGTGAACTAGCTCACAAAGTATGACTGCACCTGAGAAATGAGAGTTCACAAAACCACAGGAAGAGTACCAATTCAGATTAAGAATTTTTTTAATAATAATCCAGTTGATAAAAGCAGAATGCAAAATAATTCAAGTACAAAAAGGGAATTGTTGGGCCAGAAAAAAAAAAAAAAGAGGGAAAACGCGACAGATTTGTTTCAGCTTTAGTTCAAGTTTGCAAATCGTAGAACTTATTAGTAATTTCAGGTATTTGGTTTTTACAAATATCAAATCCTTTTATTTAAATATGCTTCCATATAGACACCTATAATAAAAGGATTTGATAATCCATTTTAATGCCACACTACAATAACAGGTATTTTTTATCCCAGCAACCAATGGGAAAAAATGTATTATAAAAAATCAGAAATACATATAGCTGAGAAAGAGGTAGATGATAAATAACAAAAGAGAAAAACTGTTTGAAAATACTTCTTATCTATACTTTTTATCCTCTCAGCTATAAGAAAGCCTGTATTTTCTATCTCCTCTCTTACTAAGTTATGCTCACTTCTTTCTAGTCATTCCCACCCTCTAATGGCCACCATTTCATTTGTTAAGAAAACAAAAATATATGATTAAGTAACACAAAGGTTTTCATAAATGTAAAATCCCATTAATCCAAGACTATAAGAAAATAAATATATTACATTTCATGTTATAGTAAATGCTTTTAAGATTGCTGTGCCTTCTTAATTCTTGTTATGTCTTGGTACTCCTTGCATGCATGTGTAGTTACATGTGTATATGTGTGTATCTGTATCATATTTTAATTTTATTCTTCAAAGCATAAGTTGATGTAAAATAATCTTAAATAGCTCATTGAAAGAAAACATGTATTGTATATGGTTGAAAATAACAATCAACATGGGCGTGTAATGTAGCAAATATAAGTATTAGGCATTACTAATGCACTGGATGTTTTATAAATATAACCAAGCCAGCAAAACGTAAATTATGTTTATCAAAAAACCCATCCTGGTTTTCCCTGGTGGCACAGTGGTTGAGAGTCTGTCTGCCAATGCAGGGGACACGGGGTCGAGCCCTGGTCTGGGAAGATCCCACATGCCGCGGAGCAACTAGGCCCGTGAGCCACAACTACTGAGCCTGCGCGTCTGGAGCCTGTGCTCCGTAACAAGAGAGGTCGCGACAGTGAGAGGCCCGCGCACCGTGATGAAGAGTGGCCCCCGCTCGTCGCAACTAGAGAAGGCCCTCGCACAGAAACGAAGAGCCAACACAGCCAAAAATAAATAAATAAATATATATATATATAATATATATATTTTAAAAAACCCATCCTGACCCAAATTTCTGAATTTATAAAATTAGAATATATGCTTCCCTTCTCTGTGACCCTAAAGGTGTTAGGAAACTACTAAAATAATAGAAATAAAAGGAGTGGACGTTGTTTTCCTACCTCCCCTGGTAAAGAAAGCATCAGAAGCATGAGTGGAATTTGGAACAGCACCTGAACATCATATCCAGAACCTGAGTGAAAATCTTGAGCCTGAAAATATGCATCAGCATCCCTCACCCTCACTGAGAGTTCCTCAGTGCTCATTTGGTTGCCTTCCAGTATTCTTCCTTTCCTGATTTTATCAAGAATCCATTCATCTCTAGCATAGCCCAGGTATGGTGCCTTAGTAAATCTTACCCACCCAGTTTCAGAGGTAGCCCTAATTTATTTCAAAGAATTTCCATTGACCCCCACTTGCCAGAGATTGGTCCAGGATAATCATGTGTGGCAAGCCATGGTCAGGCCTATCAAACTAAACCTGGCGTAGGCCGGATGATTAGTAGTAAATGCAGCATGGAACAATATACTTAAATTCCCTTAGATGATAACAGGTGGAAACAAGTGGTACATACTCCACCCTGACCCAAAATACAATAAAAGGCAACAAATTCAGCTGGCGTGGCAGATGCATCACTTTTCACAAGCTTCAGAGACCACCAAACTCTGGGTGTACAGACTTCAAGAAAAGTAAGGAGAAATATTGAGACCTTATGCTCCTGAAGTACACTTTATGAGTATTTTCTCCATTGCCTATTTCCAGGTACAAGAGTAAACCAAACAAACAGTGACATAAACCAAGCCCTGTATTTTGTTGTCACCATTTCTCAAACATGAAACTGATGATTTAATCTGGCCCTGCTCTTGGATGAGTCAACAGATTGGTAAGTACAGACAAGAAAGGACTGAAATAAGGATGAGGTCACCAGGCTATCTGGCTACCCTACTACCACTGGGATCAAGGTCACTTGACCTGTGGAACCTGAGGGAAAGTTTCTGGAAAGATACAGGTTATTTAATGACAGAAGATTTACTAGCTCTGCCAAATCCCTTCCTTAAGCCATGACCCATCATCCCAATGCTACTAAAGAATTTCCTCTCAAAGAAACCCCCAAAATAGCCGAGCAACTCCTATACATCAGGCAAACAAGAAAAAACCCACATCAAAATGTGTAGGAGAGGCTGAGACACAATCTGGCCATAAGCCCTACCCTTGGCACAGCAATCAATGTTGCAAAAGGAACTCAAAACCCTGAGCTTCTCCCTGAAGAGCAAAGGGTTTGAACCCCACATCTGGTAGCCCAACTTTTAAGCCCTGCACCTGAGAGATGACCCCTCAAAACATCTAGCTCTAAAAGCCAACAGGGCCTTCATCTATAAGACTATAGTGATCTAAGAAACACTTCTTAACGGGCTCTTGTGGACTCACCTGACTATCTTCCTCCCACCCCCTTCCCAGAGCCTGTGCAGAGGCAGCCAACTGAAATGCACAGTCTTCTGTGAAAGAGGCCTAGTTGCTTATCTTAAAGCTTGGACTTGAGGGGCAGGCACATCTAATTTAACACAAATCTAGGGGCCTACGGAAATGCTCTCCAAAGACGGAGGCTGGTGGGTGCCATCTTTGCACTCTCCCTCTGTCTTGTTCCAGATCACCAGTATCTTCCAGAAAGGAGCTTGTGCAAAATTCTGCTGCTCCAGTTTTTGCAGGTGCCACCCAAGGGACACCTCTTAATCACCTGGCTCTGACAGCCAGTGGGGTTTACATTTCTCAGGTCCCACAGAGCTGTAACAAACAGAAAGAATTCTTAACAGCCACCTCCCAGGGCAGAAGACTGAAATGCTCAGTGTCTGTGGAAGAGGCCTATTATCTTCATAGCTGCAGCCTGAGGGACAGGCTTCTAATTAAACACACGTCTAAGGGCTGACTATAATCCTCTCCAGAGACCTCAGAAGGCAGGTGCTATCTTTGTGCTCTCCCTGTGCCTTGATCCTTTACATTGGTCTTAGTGACGATTGTTTGGAGTTGACACCAAAGCAGAGGCAACGGAAGCAAAAATAAACAAGTGGGACTACATCAAACTAAAAAGATTCTGCACAGCAAAGGAATTAATCAACAAAATGAAAAGACAATACACCAAACAGGAGAAAAGATTTGCAAATCATAAATCTAATAAGGGGTTAATATGCAAAATATATAAAGAACTCCTACAACTCAATAACAAAAAAAATATCTGATTTAAAAATGGGCTGAAGATCTGAGGAGACATTTTTCCAGAGAAGACATACAGATGACCAACAGGTACATGAAAACTGCTCAACATCACTAATCCTCATGGAAATGCAAATCAAAACCACATTGAGATATCAGCTAACACCTATTGTATGGCTATTATCAAAAAGATAAGAACAAGGGCTTCCCTGGTGGCGCAGTGGTTGGGAGTCCGCCTGCCGATGCAGGGGACGCGGGTTCGTGCCCCGGTCCGGGAGGATCCCGCGTGCCGCGGGGCGGCTGGGCCTGTGAGCCGTGGCCGCTGAGCCTGCGCGTCCGGGGCCTGTGCTCTGCGGCGGGAGACACAGCGGGGAGAGGCCCGCGTACCGCAAAAAAAAAAAAAACAAAAAAGATAAGAAAGAACAAACATTGGTGAGGATGTGGAGAGAAGGGAACCCTTGTGTACTGTTGGTGGGAAAAGCTAGAATCAAATATATCTAAAGAATTAACCTGAAGAATTCTATACAAATACTTTACAAACAAAGGAAGTCTATCTAGTTTGCTAAAAAGTCACTTATATCATATGTATTTTTTCTATGAAACAAGCAAAAGATAAAATAATTTCTCACGGACTTTTAACCTATCAACAAATTTATAAGTACTCAAGAAGCATAATATATCTTTGTATAAACATGAATTATTATTGTACTTCATTCCAGTAAGAACCCAATTTTAAAAAGCATTAGCAAAAAAAAAGCATTAGCAAAAATCACATTATTTTATATTTAATTAAAAATAATGGTAGGAGATAAAAACAAATGAAAAATAATTTTTATTTGATCAACTCCATCTAAATGAATGAAAATCCCTTATGAAGAGACCAAGAGGTCATACTCCCATGTAAAATTCTTAAAGCTTTAAAAGAAATGTTTTATTCTATCTGCGAAGCACATTAAATTCTCTCTCCCTTAGTACTGTATCCAGTGAAACAATTCTGATTTTTTGTACATTTTCCTATTAACAATGTGCATAGTATTCTGAAATAAACTGACAGACTTTACAGAGAAACAGCTGTCAATTCACTAGTTGATGAGCAGGCAGATATAAAGGCTTTCCATACTTAGTGTTTCCAAGGAAACCCCCCTTTCAGTATACACTCGTTCAACATGCAAGCTTTAAAGGAACTGTATAGTCTCTGTGCATGTGAGAGGAAAGCAAAATAAAGGTGTAAGTTAAAATCTCTAGAATGAAACATTAGTTCTATGACAATGAAGAGTATTACAAGAATCAGCTAACCATATTGATTTGATTGAACATAAGCAAGATCATGTTTGAAAAAAGAGGAAACTAGAAGAAATAAATATGCCCTAGGGAACCTTGTTAGTGAAATATTTCAAAAGGGAATGCCATTGTAAACAATGCCAGAATGACAATACAAAGAGGGATGAGACAAGAAAGCAAAATAAAGCAAGAGCAACAAATAAACAACTGAAACTAAAGAAAAATAAAGAAATTAATTAAGAAAGGAAACAAATCTGTATATTTGAGCTTATCAGTGTTTATTTATAGCAACACTAATATAAAGAAAATTGACCAAGGAGGTCAATTCCAAAAATCAATGGCAGCTGTAAAACTTTAAATTAGAACAGTAGGTTGCAATCTTACACTGAAAGTGTTTGATGTCTGAACTCTTTGGTGTACTCAGTAAGCATCCACTATCATCATTCATTTATGAAAAGTATGAAGGCTTATGAAATACTAAGATATGCGTAAGTATAAGAATACTTCTATAATATGATAATAATTTCATTAGGATGCTTTATTGTGCTTTCATGTGTATAATGTTATTATTTAATATTAACATTTTCAGTACAGACAATCCCTGACATAACGGTTCAACATAAGATTTTTCGACTTTACATGTTTGAAAGCTATACTCGTTCAGTAGAAATTGTACTTCAAATTTTGAATTTTGATCTTTTCCTGGGCTAGCGATATGCGGTAGGATACTGTCTCCTGATGCTGGGCAGCAGCCGTGAGCCATGGCTCCCAGTCAGCCACACCATGTCACAAGGGTAAACAACTGATACACGTACCACCATTCTGTTGTATAGTATAGCATTCAATAAATTACATGAGATATTCAACACTTTATTATAAAATAGGCTTTGTGTTAGATGATTTTGCCCACTGTAGACCAATGTAATGATTCTGAGCGTGTGTAAATTAGGCTAGGCTAAACTATGACATTCAGTAGGTGAGGTGTATTAAATGCATTTTCTACTTATGATATTTTCAACTCACCATGGGTTTATTGGGAAGTAACCCCATCGTAAGTTGAGGAAGATCTGTACCTAATTAACATGTTTCATGTTCAATGAAATGTATATGTATATACACAATTTTTTCGTTGTTGAACAGCTGAGATTACACACACACACACACACACGCACACACACACAGGCATACCACTTGAAAATGCCACAGCTCTAACATGCCTAACCCTCCAAGGAACTCTACAGAATAAAGTGATTAGCCTTCATACCTCCTGCATCATCCCAGAAACATGCTAGTACCTAATACACTGCCAGTCACTGCGTACTTTGTCTTCTTTCAGATGCTTCTGAAGGATGCTCCAATTTAAGCATGTAAATTATGGATAGGATGTAGATGCATCTTCATCATAAAGTAGCTCTATTAGCAAAGTCCATGTCAAGACTTCAAATGAAATTTGTGCTGACTTATTTTCAGAGAAAACCAACCTGCTTGCTTCCTTTTATATCTGTGGCATGGTCATATGAATGTTCATGTTTTCTTCCTAGACTGATAAAGCTTGCAATGCACACACTGATGGAATAAGTGTTACTGTGTCAATGAGGCTTTAGGCCAATATGTTACCCTTTCCACAGGGAAGATCTAAGAAATTAATTTGTGTATGTTGGGTCTATGATGTGCAATGATATTTGAATTCAAAATAAAGCTGTCTGCTATGGGTAGATATATGTGTTATGACTTGGGCCATCTATAACATGACCTCATTACTGCAATTTAAAGAAAATTGTAAAATGAAGAGCTAGTATACTAGGGTTTGAAATGACAAATTGTCATTACTTAGAATAAAAAAGATGATTCAGTTAAAAAGTGATAGTACCAAGATTCAAACAAATTAAGAGAAATTGATATCTCTGTTTTACCAGTATGATGAGTAGTGTACATCATTTTGGCAATTTAATGTTACATTTCTCCTTAAAAAAGATTTAAAAGTTCCCTGTTTAACAGCAATGGCACTAATATCTGCATTTTGTCTTATTTTAACAAAAACACTTTCATAACTGTCTAGGTCAGAGTTACAAACGGGGAAGCTAAAAAGTGACAGTCTGAGATTCAAATTTGGATCTATATCACTGGACTTGAGGCAATAGCCAGCATCTAGATCCATATCCATTTGTTGCTCCTGTGCTTATATGCTGGAGTTTAACTTTTCTGGGCTTCAGTGTCCTTAAAAGTAAAATTTAAAAATTGAATTAAGTGATCATTAAGCTCCATTACAGTCTTTTAGAATTAGGCAGAATGTATATTTAAGTCTATGATTAGACAGAATCACAAAAAGAAGAGATTGATGAAATATGAAATTATGTATTCTAAATGGAGCCTAGTGATTTGCAAAACATGGCTTTGCCTACAAAACTACGTAAATTTTGCATTATGACAGGTAAACCATTTTGTGCGTGGTTTTTTTTTTTTTTTTTTTTTCAGAAAACATGCTCTCCTAACTCACAGGACCACTAGGAGGATCAATATCAAAATGAAAAAGAAATATAAATACATTTTGTAAACTCTTCCCCCAAAAGCATAATATGTAATTTTATTCTGTTTTGTTTGATAATCTTTGTTTTTTGTTGTATAATCTGTTTTACAACAGATTTATTGAGATACAATTCCTATTACACACAATTCACACTTTTAATGTGTATAATTCAATGGTTTTTAGCAGATTCACAGGGTTTTGTAACCATTACAATTAATTTCAGAATATTTTCATCACCTGCAAAACAACCCGTTTACCTATTAACAGCCACTCCGATTCTCACCTCCCCCAGCCCCTGACAACACTAAGGTACCTTTAGTTTCTATAAATTACCTTCTCTGGACATTTCATGTCAATGGAATCATACAATCTGTGTCCTTTCGTGACTGTCTTCTTTCACTTAGTATAATGTTTTCAAGGTTCATCCATGTTGTGGCATACACCAGTATGTGATTGCTTTTCATTACCTAATAATATTCCGTTGTACAGATATACCAGATTTTATTTATCCACTCATCGGTCGGTGGACATTTAGGTTGTTTCTACTTTTTGGGTATTATGAATAATGCTTCTGTGAACACTCATTCAAGTTTTTAAATGGAGATATGTTTTATTACTCTTGAATATATACCAAGGAGTAGGATTGCTGGATTGATGATAAGTCTAGGTTTAATATTTTCAGGAACTTCCAAACTCTTTTCCAAAGTGGCAGTAGCCATTTTACAATCCTAGCAACAATGTATGAGGGTTCTAATTTCTCCACATCCTTGTCAACATTTATCATTACCAGTCTTTATTTTAGTAATCCTAGTAGGTTTGAAATAGTATTTCATTGCAGTTTAAATTTGTTTTTCCCTAATAACTAATGATGTTGAGCATCTTTTCAAATGTTTGTGAGTCACTTGTATATTTTCTTCAAAGTAGTATCTATAAAAGTTCTTTGCCCATTTTTTAATTGGGTTTTTTGTTTGTTTTTACTGTAGAATTGTAAGAGTTCTTTATATGTTCTGGATACTAGACCTCTGAAAATGATTTCCAGATATGGGGGGAGTGGTTCCAAAATAGAATTGCTTCTGATCAAGTAACTCACTTCATAGCAAATGACATCTGACAATGGACCCATTTCCATGCAATTCACTGGTCTTACCATGTTCCCCACCATCCTGAAGCAACTGACTTGGTAGAATGGTGGAACGGCCTTTTGAAGACTCCATTACAGTGTCACCTAGATACTGATACCTTGCAGGGCTGGGGCAAGATTCTCCAGGAGGCTGTACATGTTCTGAATCTGTGTCTAATACATGGTGCTGTTTCTCTCATAGCCAGGATTCACAGGTCCAGGAATCAAGAGGTGGGAACAGAAGTGGTACCCCTCACAGTTATTCCTAGTGACCCACTAGCAAAATTGTTGCTTCCTATCCCCAAGACCTCATGCTCTGCTAATTAGAGGTCAGTTCCAAAGGGAGGAATGCATCTACCAGCAAACACAACAGTGATTCCATTCAACTAGAAGTTAAGACAGCCACCTGGCCACTTTGGGTTCCTCATGCCTCTGAATCAACAGGCAAAAAAGGGAGTTACTGTGCTGGTTGAGGTGATTGATCCTGATTACCAAGAAGGAACTGGACAACTAACTACTTTACAATGGAGGTAAGGAAAAGTATGTCTGAAATACAGGAGATCCCTTAGGGCATCTCTTAGTATTACTATGATCTGTGATTAAAGTCAATAAGAACCAACAAAAATCCAATCTAAGAAGTACTACTAATGGCCTAGACTTTCAGGAGTGAAGGTTTGGGATACCCCAACAGGTGAAGAACCATGACCAGGTGAGGTGCTATCTGAAGGCAAAGGGAATACCAGATGGGTAGTTATAAACAATGGGAATAACAATGGGAAGATTGTTATAAATACTATGACCATGTGACTAGTTACAGAAATGAAAACTATAATTGTCATGAGTATTTCTGCCTTATTTTGTTATTAATATGACTGTGTGTTACATAAATATCTTTGTTTTCCTCCCCCTCTTATGCCCTTGTCACGTAACATAAAATATACTGACCTTATATTGTACTATTTAAGTATCATTACTTTACATCTTAGTGTTTAAGTTATGGGACAGCAAGGAGAAGAGTAAACATCACCCAAGGACTTTGCATCCTCTTCTGGAGAAAGGGTTAGTAAGTTTTCAGTTGTATGTAGGATAGCTATATCATGTTAGGCAGAAGTATTACCTTGTTATTGTCTTTATTTGGAGATTAAGGATAGTTTAAGGAGATGTGTATGAGTGTCAAGTTGATAAGGGGTGAACTTGTGATGCTTAATTTTATATGTCAACTTGGCTGGGCCATGGTGCCCAGATATTTGATCAAATATTATTCTGGATGTTTCTGTGAGGGTGGTTTTTGGATGAGATTAACATTTAAATTGATTAACTTGGAATAAAGTAGATTGCCCTCTACAACTAGAGTGGCCCTCATCCAATCAGTTAAATGCCTTAATAGAACAAAGAATGACCTCTCCTAAGCAAGAATGAATTCTGCCATCAGACTGCCTTTTGAACTTCAATTGTCACTCTTCCCTGAGTCTCCAGCATGCCAGCCTATCCCCATAAGCTTCTGGACTTGGCAATCTCCACATTCAAATGAGCCAATTCCTTAAAGTAAATTAATCAATTCATCTCTATCTCTCTCTGTAGACCTATGACAGGAGAGAGAGAGACAGAGAGATACACACACACCCTGTATATATAAATGCATACATATCCTACTGGCCTTGCTTCTCTGGAGAACTCTAATACAGATGCCTTTGAGCTGTATATACACAGAGATATAGGCATTCTGTAGCTATAAACATAAAGATATATATTAGGTTTAACAAACTTAGCAGCTTAAAAGAACACATATTTATTACTTTTCTGTGAAGCAAGGTGTAGGCATGTCTCTCATGTCTCACATGTGTAGTCTCATCAGTTGCAATCAAGGTGTTGACAGGTATTGTGGTGCCCCCTGAGGCTAAACTGGTGAAGTATCCACTTTTCGAAGAATTCAGTATTTTGTGGTTGTAGGGTTGAAGGCTTCAGTCTTTCTGGCTGTTGTCTAGAGGTCATTCTCAGCTTCTAAAAGCCACCCTCAGTTCCTTCCCACATGGGTCTTCCAACACAGGCCACCCACAACATGGCAACTTTCTTCTTCGTAGTCAACAAAGGAGTGAGAGACTCCAGCAAGGCACTACATCTTATGTAATATAATCAAATAATCACATATACATTATCACATATAGCCCATCACCTTTGCATATGCTATTGATTAGAAGCAAGTCAAAGGCGCAACCCATACTCAAGGGGAGGGAATTACACAAAGATATGAACTCTAGGAGCTGGGGATCATGGGGGTAACCTTAGATCCTATCTGCTATAATATATATTTTTCTATAGACTAAACAATTATAAATAAGAGTTGCCACATTTTTCAGTCAATTTGTTCTTCCTCTTTGTTTCTTGAATATGATGAAACCGAAGGTCTGTTCACATGGAAGGCTGACTATAAATTGTATCTGCAGTTTTGCATCCACAGATTCAACCAACCACAGAGCATGTAGTACTGTAGTATTTACTATGGAAAAAATACATGTATAAATGGACCCATGAAGTTGAAAACCATGTTGTTCAAAGGGTCAACCGTATTTTCTTTTCCTGAATATTCCCTGAATGGAGTAGGTTTAAATTAATGTGATTTGACCTTAACTTTTAGAATAATGCTATTAATGTCATATGGGGTATGTTGATAATTAGAAAATATTTCTTAGACTCCTATTGTGATTATAACAACTCACTTTATAATAAAATAACAAAGGTGGGCAGGTGATCTCCAGACTTTATGGGTTGCCTGTAGCTTGCATTTCTCTACCAAAATATTCATTTAACCAAAGTCACTGTTTCCCTTGTAGCCTCTTACATGGTGACTGCCCAATCACAGTACCCAAGGTACCACAAGGCTGAGGTACTGTGTACATCTGTATATCCACATTACACAGGTTCCAAACCATTATTCTTCCATTGTTATGCAAAGCATATTCTGCCTTTAAGGGTTTCCTGAGGGGTGAAGAGTGGAGATTAGGGGTTTGAGTGCTATCACTCACCCCACTCCATGAGGAATCCAATCCTAAACCTGTGTTCACAGAGAATAACACTGGAACGGAAAACAAAATACCATTTCATTAGCAGCTGAATATGCATCCAGTGTCCCCTGTGTGGCCTTAGAGAACAAGACAAGAGAGGCTTTCTGCATCCATAACCTTGAATCTGTGTTTCACATACAGGTAATGGAGCTGGAAATATAGTTAGTCAGGGGTACCCCAAAGAAACCGCTGCTGCTTATCTGCTTCATTTATAGGGACAAATAACACAAGAGAAGGCATCATGCATGTGTATTGACCACTAATGCACAGTAACATCATCCACTTTGAAGCAGTAAAAATTGCCGAACAAATGTTCCAGATTTAGACCTTTGTTTCAAAGGAAAGTCAGGCCACTGGGAAGAATGATGATCATAAATTTCTCCTCATTCATACTCCCTTCACACCCTATGCTTATTACCATTGTAACACTTTGAGGAGTCCAGCTCCTGGCCAAAAACCTATGTGTGATCTTTCAGGTCTGACCGTAGGAAATTACAAAGAGTTTACCAGGCAGGTCTCACAGGAGAAAACTGCTCTCCCCACATCAGACCTGATGAACAGCCAGTGCATCACAGTCTATGAAGGGAGTTACAGTAAAGGACCCAAGCCCCACAGATCAGGCATGTTCCTACACATGGCTGCATTCCCAGCCCAGCTGTCTCCATTCAGAGTTGTCTTTATCTGGGGCCTTCCACTGACATCTTCCTCAGGCATCTCTCTTTATGGCCAAAAACTATTTATGAGGGGAGGAGGAGGGAAACTTGAAGATACTTTTTCCCCCTACTCTGACACAGTACTCAGTACTTTTTTACTCCTAGCCCTTTCCCTTCTCCCTCCTCGCAGCCACCAGGTCCATAAAACTGCAGGATCCTTTTGCTTGAGGCAGTGAGACCAGCCCCATATCTGTGCTATTCACCTGACCCTCAGCTGGTGCTAGTCCATGAAGAAAAGAAAAGGGGACAGAGGAAAGCCAGAGCTAAAGACAGCTGAGCTGCTACGTGTTGAAGCAGCCAATAAAGACAAGTCAAAATTAAAGTAACAGTCAAGCCTTTAATCACTTAGACCATCTGAGCTCTTGACACACATGAATCTAAGATTTTGACAATGTTTGTCTCTTGCCTATCCCAGTGCGTGGTAGCCCACATCACAACCCACACACACACACACGCACGCACATATATGCGTACACACACACACACACACATATCCTTCCTGAGGGCAGTAATGTTCTCTTATTCATTCTGAATCCTTATCACCTAGTTTAAGCTTTGGCACATATTTGGTACTTAGTATATTTTTATAGAACTAAACTGAGGTTTCTTTTCCAATATATTTAGTATTCATTGTCTCTATATCTGCTCTCAATGAAAGATGCATTTATAAGGTAATTAGATGTGGGGACTTCCCCGGCAGCCCAGTAGTAAGAATCTGCCTTCCAATGCAGGGAACGCGGGTTTGATCCCTGCGGGGGGAACTAAGATCCCATATTCCACAGGGCAGCTAAGCCCTCGTACCTCAACTAGAGAGCCCACGTGCTCTGGAGGCTGCGTGCCAGAACTAGAGAGAGAAAACCCGCATGCCACAACTAGAGAGAAGCCCACGCGCTGCAACGAAAGATCTTTCATGCTGCAACGAAGATCCTAAATGCTGCAACTAAGACCTAACACTGCCAAAAAATTTAAAAAATATATTTTTAAAAAGTGATGAGATGTGAGCATCTTTTTAAAAGTCACTGAAGACTGTATAAATATAAATGAGCATTATCCTTTAGAGACAATATTAGGAAAATACTTATGATATAACGAACACTTGACAAACTGTGAGCTCTTCTAGTGGACCATCTATGAATATCCAAATTGCCAGAGACGCATAACACCGAAATATTCAATGATGTGGGTAATAGTTGGAATGCCAAGAGATAAAGGCACTGAGGAGGTGTAGGGAGTGGCAATTAGATGGATAACATTAACATCAAAAGAGAAAAGGGTTTTGCCTAAAGATTTTTTTTAAAGTACTGAGTTAGAAGGAGCAAAGTGGAGTTAAAACAGTGCTAACACCACAGAACAATCAGAGGGAACCTCAGAAAGGCAGAGTGTGGGAGGTCTCCACTCACAATGGCTACATAAATACAGGTCCAAAAAAGAATCAGGAGGAGAAGAAGGAATTTCATGATACAATGAGAATGCAGGAAAGTTCATTCACAATGGAATAAAAAATCTATATGAGAATAGTGAAAAGTGATGGACAAGAATCCAGTAACAGAAAAAGTAGCAGATCAAAAAATCTAGCTAGATTAGAGCAGAATCAATCAGGGTGCTTTAGGGTTTAGCTAATGATAAGGTCACCAATGACCTCCATGTTGTACAATATAATGTTTAGTCCCTGACCCTCAGCTTAGTTGGCCTATCAGCATTTCACTCTCTCCTTTTAATTAATCCAACTGCATTTCTACCATTCCATTTGAATGTCAGTGAAATTCACAAACATGACACATGTCAGATTGAACTTCTGATCTTCCCCTGCTCACACTCTCATTTCCTTCTCAGTTTCACCACTCTTCAGTTGCTCAAAACCTTGGAGTCATCTTTGGCTCCTGTCTCACATAACTTAAAATTGATCATCTAACAAAACCTGTTGTCTTAACATTCAATTTATATCTATTATCCAACCACAGCTCAAGACCTCCACTGCCATCACCATTTCCAAGCCACCACCTCTCATCTAGATTGACAATAGTCCTCCAACCCATCTCCCTTCAGACTGGTCCCAAGAGAGCAGCCAGAGTGCTAAATCATATGTCAGATTATGTCACACCTCTACTCAAAACCCTCCAATGTCTTCCCAATCTCTCAAAGAAAAAGTCAAAGTCCTTGAAGTCTCCTTCCAGGCCCACACAATCTGGTTCCCATTACTTCTCTTGTCTCATCTTTTACTTTTCTCCTCCTTGCTCACTCTTCATAGACTCCTTATTGTTCCCACCTCAGGGCCTTTGCACCTGGTCAGTCCCTTCCTTTGGAATAGTCTTCTCCCAGACATCTGATAGCTTATTCCCCCACCTCCTTCAGGTCACTGAAATGTCATCATTTCAGTGAGGGCTTCTCTGGCAAACTACTCAAAATTACATCCTCTACCTCAGCATTCTTCCTAGTTCTCTTCTCTGCCCTATTTCTCTCCTAGTACTTATCACTCTCTAATCTACCATTTATTTTACTTATTTATCTTTGTTACTTGTCTACTTTTTACTTTCCTGTTCATCTGCTTTGCTCATTGCTGTATCCCCAGCCCCTAGAATACTGCCTGGCATATACAAATGTTGAATAAAAATTGTAGGAGGAAGGAAAAAAGGAAGATTTCATGATAACCAATATTTAGTGAATGCCTACTTTTAAAGATTATGCTAGTCTTAATGCAGAGGTTATTTTTATTCACTTCCCACAAGTAGCCTGAGAAATATGCTATTACAGTATACCTTTAACAGATGTGAAACAGGCTTACAAGTTCTAAGTAATGTGTCCAAGATCACACAGCTAATGATTCATAATGAATTACCACTTTTGTTTGATACATATTTCATAAGATTAAGCTACCACTAGAGAGGGACCTTTTGGATGAATTATCCCCATGTCTGTGAAATGTGTGAGGTCAATTGTACACTCTTTAAAAAGTTACACATCTTGAACATGTACACATTTATGAACACTGTCATAACAAAATTCTCATGGAAAAGTAAAGGTAATACTCATATTTAGACTAGTCTAAATAATATAACTCCTGGGGCTTCCCTGGTGGCGTGGTGGTTGCGCGTCCGCCTGCTGATGTAGGAGAACCGGGTTCGCGCCCCGGTCTGGGAGGATCCCGCGTGCCGCAGAGCGGCTGGGCCCGTGAGCCATGGCCAATGAGCCTGCGCGTCCGGAGCCTGTGCTCCGCAACGGGAGAGGCCGCAGAGGAGGGAGGCCCGCATACCACAAGAAAAAAATAAAAAATAAAAAAATAATAATAATATAACTCCCACGGGGAACTGTTTTGAGGCACAGTAAATAATTTTAAAGTCTTACCACAGCATTTCCTTTTCTTCATGTCTCCCATTAATACAGGTTTACAGTTGTTCTTTCCATTTTTATAACTCACTAGACTATGTAAATCACTTTGGTATTTTAAAATTGGAGGATGGCAGAACTATTTTGTCAAGTTTATACTGTTGAACACTTGAACCTTCCTAATCTTTAAATGAACATGGGCATATTTTGTTGAATGAGGTTTCAAAACCAAACTAGTTTATGTCTTTTAGAATGAAGGAAGACAGAAACTAGCATTAGTCAAAAAAGGTACTGAATTTGTTTTGGAAACGTTTATCTTTTTTATACGCTTTATATTTTCAGCTAATTTGATAAACTTGAACAACTGAACTATCAGATTTTACTGGGTATTCTTTTGTAATTATAATTTTACCTCAAGAAATTAATTAATAATATTGTTATTTTCTATTTTTCATCAAAATGTAATGTGTGATAAAAGGTATCCTCAAAACCAGTATTAAACAATTTAGTAACCATGGATTACTAATTAATATTTAGAAAAGGTTCCACTTTTCTAAATAACATCAAATTTAGTTCGTATTTGACATTGTGCTTAATCTCTCCTCATGGAGACTATTGGAACAGTTGGAAATGTGGTTAAATTAGCATTATCTGTAACTAATTTAAAATTTATCTTTACACTATCTTCCAAATTCTTGGGCTTGATTATTAAGTTCAAATTGAGAAAAAGTTATAAAAGTAAATCTATAACCAGACCTGCTTAAGACCTGATAATACATTCCTAAGCAGAACTAAAAACATGCATTAAAAAATCACAGCTAAAGGGCTTCCCTGGTGGTGTAGTGGTTGGGAGTCCACCTGCCGATGCAGGGGACACAGGTTCGTGCCCCAGTCCGGGAAGATCCCACATGCCGCGGAGCTGTTGGGCCCGTGAGCCATGGCCGCTGAGCCTGCGCGTCCGGAGCCTGTGCTCCACAACGGGAGAGGCCACAGCAGTGAGAGGCCCATGTACCGAAAAAAAAAAAAAAAAAAAAAAAAAAAAAAAAAAAAATCACAGCTAAAGATTAGAGAAGTTTAGGGAAAAAAATCTGAAGAAAAATTATAAGGATCTGAAAAAGTTGATAAAGTAACATGTTGCCTAAAAAATAAATTGGCTTACAATCCATATTTAATGGTTCCAATAAAGTTTTATTAAAGAGTATATTTTTCTCCTTCATTTAATTCACAATTTTATTCATTACAAACTTTCAAATTTATATGTTGCCCGGTTCAAATGCAAATGTTTCATCACTGTTGTCAGCCTAAAAAGAAAGGATTTTATAAATTCAAAGTGCAATTATTTGATTGCTCCTGGGAACTTAAGCTTTATTCTTTCTGTCTCAAACATCTCAAAAATAGATAATACACACATAAAAAAGATCAGGCTTAGGTTATTTTGACCTAAGTAATGAATAAAACCGTAATGTAAACCAAGAATATTTCTAAAGGAATTTATTCTCTTCTTCACATAGTGGTCTTTTAATCTGTTACTAACATTGAAAAAGCATATAAAAATAATTCATTGGAGTCAAAGTATAATATTTCTGAATTACAAAATAAGGCAGCTATAATACAATAATAGTCCCTAAAAGTAGGGCCTGTAATACCTATCAATATATTCTTTGGCTCATAAATATGACATAAAAAGTTAACTATTTTAAACTAATGTAAGAAAAATATATTACTTCTTATTTTTTCAGGTTTTTAAACAGAATTAAATTTCAAAACTATCAATATCTCAGATTTATTCAACTTTATAGAGAAGTTCATTTCAAATTTGACAACTGCATTTAATTTTTAAATGTTTAAAGAAACATCTAATTACATAAAATTAAGAAGCCTAAAATATCTTAAAAATTAGAAAATACCTGGAACTGATCTTCAGTATACATTTTTGTCAAGTGAAATTCAGAGAAAGTGATACCATGGGGCAATTTCTATCACACTATCCTCTCTCCCTCCTTCCCTCTCCAGCAGTTTGTAATCGTCATCACCAAATAAAGTGAGAGGGGTTAATCTGGTGAACTCTCCACTGAACCAGCTGAACCCCTTAGTATCTTTTCATTTTTTCCTCATTTTTTATTACATAAAAAATTTCGAAGGGGTTGCCTGAGTTTAATCAAATGTGGACATTATGAACTGAAATTATAAACATTAGCATAAATTTGAGTTGCAAACTGGGATACTGTTTTTTAATTCAATTCACCAAATAATTATTAAAGACCTCCACTGCATAAAACATTAGTCACAGAGGTGGGGAGTAAAACTATAAACTCTCTGGGAGGCAGTCAACCTCCTGATATTTATGCCTTTGTGTAATTCATTCTCCTTAAGTGTGGGCTGAACTTAAAGATATGATTCTATCAAACAAAACATGGCAAAACGGATGAGATGTCCCTTCCAAGATTAGGTTATAAAAGACTGTGTCTTCCCTTTCTGTCTCTCCCTCCTTCCCTTCCCCTCTCTCTCCCTCCCTCTTTCTTGCTCACTTTGATAAAACAAACTGTCATGTTTTAAGCTCACCTATAGAAAAGCCCATAGGGCAAGTAACTGAGGGCAGTCTTTGGCCAATGGCAAGTGTGAATTGAGTCCCTCAGTGGAACAACCTGGAAGGAACTGAATCTTGCAACAAATATTGAGTGAGCTCAGAAGAAGATCCTCCCCCAGATGAACCTTGAGATGCCTGCAGCCCCAGCTGAGTCCTTGACTGCAGCCTTATAAGAGACCCTGAGCTGGAGGACCCAGTTAAGCTGCCCCTGGATTCCTGACCCAATGATGGTGAGATAATAAATGTGTGTTATTTCAAGCTGCTAAGTGTGGAGGTAATTTGTTACACAGCAAGCAAGAGGTAACTAAATACACTCTGTCATCTAAAAACATATAATCTATTAAAAGATTAAAGTTTAATATAAGGTAAGATATGATGCACCAAGAGTTTTTTTAAAAAAACATGGTGGCACTAAGAATGATGATTTCTTTTTCTATGAATTATGCCAGTAAAACTTTGACATTAAAATTATAATTCCAGATAAGTAGACTTATTATGCTGATCATTTCACAGTATATCAAATCATGTTGTACCCCTGAAGCTAGTATAATATGTCAATTATGCCTCAATAAAAATTTTTTTAAATTAAAAAAAGAATGATGATTTTTGACAAGGAATATTTATTAGGACAGAGATTGCAAAAAGAAGAGGGGAAAGTGGGCCCTGAATGTGGCCCTAAGGAATCTGCACTTTATCCCATATGTGAGGAATCATTAAAGGTTTTTGAGAGGAATTATGTGATGAAATCCATATTTTTGGAAGAAAATTCTCATGCCATTAGGTACCCTGGATTAGAAATGAAAGAGAAAATAACTAGGCCATTGAAAAGCCATTGAAAAAGTCCAGATGAGAAGGAATGGAAGTCTGAACCATGGAGAAGTGGTAGTAGGAACAGAAATGCGGAAACGGGTCGGAGGTGGTTGGGAACAAGATTAGTGAGACTGGCAAAGAAAGGGCTGAGGGGACATTGAAATAAAGAGGGAAACTGAAGATGGCACTGAGATGTTCAGCCTAGTTGACTTGGAGAAATGGTGACATGAAACAAGAAAGGGAGCACAAATGGAGGAACAATTTAAAGGGGCAGAACTCACCTTGATTGAGTAACAGCTGGGTAATAATGTCAGCAGTTTTAAATACATTGTGATCCTTAAGAACAAAGTCAAAATTGCAGGTAAGGATTTGGGAATAATTAATTTAGGAGTCCTGGTTAAAGCCATGAAAAGAAATGAGATTGCCCACTGAGTGCTTAGAAACCTCGTATTACTCTCCACTACCCACAGGATAAAATATATAATAATTAGTTACCCACTCATTCAGCCTCAGTTGATGCACACTCTAACCTACCCTCTATATTCCAAATGCACAAAATGACAAACGGGTCTCCCAAGACACACTACATGTTCACACCCCATGCCTGAGCCCTTGAAGCTCCCATTCCTGAAAGGTTCCCTTCCCCAACACTCATTTAGCCTCTATGGAACTTCAAATGTCACCTTTGTGTTTCCAGAGCACATATCCTTTATCACATTATATTATCATAAGTTTTCTTAACTTTCTGTCCGACACATTAGAACTAAGGCAGAGATCATGACTTATTGTTTATACCCAGTGGTACCTTGAATATATAGCATAAACTCAATGTTTAAAGCCAAAGTAATTACTAGAAAAGAAAGAGGAAAGTATGAAGATGGAGAGACCACAAAGAAAAAAATGGAGCTTATCTACTTTTAAGAGGCAGACCAAATAAGAAGAAATGAGGGGTCTAAGGAAGTAAAATTACTTTTTGTTATGTAAAAAGGGTGATATCTCCTAATATTGAATTGAGAGTTCTCTTCAGTCACCATCTTCTTATTGATTAAACAAGTGTCAAGAGACTTGCCTGGTGGTCCAGTGCTAAAGAATCCACCTTCCAATGCAGGGGATGTGGGTTCGATCCGTGGTCCGGGAAGACCCCACATGCCTTGGGGCAACTAAGCCCGGGCACCACAACTACTGAACTTGTGCGCCACAACTAGAGAGAGAAAAACCCACACACAACAACTAGAGAGAAGAGAAGCCCAAGTGCCACAACTAGAGAGAAGACCGTGCACCACAGCGAAGAGCTTGCACTGCCACAAAAGATCCCGCACACTTCAACGAAGACCCGGCATGCCGCAACTAACACCCAAAGCAGTCAAAAAAAAAAAAAAGGCAAGTTTAATTTTTTAAAAATACAATAAAATTATTTTGTGACATTTGGAATATTTTTTCGATAAAAATCAGAGCACTTTATCAAATCTACCAGGAATTGGCACTATCCCTTAAAACATACTCTGCTCTGGGGAGACCTTCAAGATGGTGGAGGATAAAGACATGGAGATCACCTTCCTCCAAACAAATACATCAGAAATACATCTACATGTGGAACAACTCCTACAGAACATCTACTGAACACTGGCAGAAGACCTCAGACTTCCCAAAAGGCAAGAAACTCCCCACATACATAGGTAGGGCAAAAGAAAAAACAGAGACAAAAGAATAGGCATTGGACCTGCACATCTGGGAGGGAGCTGTGAAGGAGGAAAAGATTCCACAAACTAGGAAGCCCCTTCACTGGCAGAGATGGGGGTGGGGAGCTTCGGAGCCACAGAGGAGAGCACAGCAACAGGGGTGCAGAGGGCAAAGCAGAAAGATTCCTGAACAGAGGATCGGTGCCGACCAGCACTCACCAGCCCGAGAGGCTTGTCTGCTCACCCGCCTGGACGGGTGGGGGCTGGGAGCTGGGGGCTGGGAGCTGAGGCTCGGGTTTCAGAGGTCAGATCCCAAGGAGAGGACTGGGATTGGCTGCGTGAACACAGGCTGAAGGGGGCTAGTGCACCGCAGCTAGCCGAGGGAGTCCGGGGAAAAAATCTGGAGCTGCCTAAGAAGCAAGAGACCATTGTTTCGGGGAGTGCGAAGAGCGGGGATTCACAGCATCGGCTTAATGAGCTCCAGAGATGGGCGTGAGCCAAGGCTATCATCGCGGACCTCACAGATGGGCACAAAATGCTAAGGCTGCTGCTGCAGCCACCAAGAAGCCTGTGTGCAAGCACAGGTCACTATCCACACCTCCCCAACTGGGAGCCTGTGCAGCCCCGACACTGCCAGGGTCCCATGATCCAGGGACAACTTCCCCGGGAGAACACACGGAGCACCTCAGGCTGTTGCAACGTCACATCGGCCTCTGTCGCCGCAGGCTGTCCCCACATACCATACCCCCTCCCTCCCCCTGGCCTGAGTGAGCCAGAGCCACTTAATCAGCTGCTCCTTTAACCCCATCTGTCTGGGAGGGAGCAGACGCCCTCAGGCGACCAACACACAGAGGCAGGGCCAAATCCAAAGCTGAACCCCAGGAGCTGTGTGAACAAAGAACAAAAAGGGAAATTTCTCCCAGAAGCCACAGGAGCAGTGGATTAAATCTCCACAATCAACTTGATGTACCCTGCATCTCTAGAATAACTGAATAGACAACAAATCATTCCAAATTTGAGGTGGTGGACTTTGGGAACAACAGTAGACTTGGGGTTTGCTTTCTGCATCTAATTGGTTTCTGGTTTTATGTTTATCCTAGTTTAATATTTAGAGTTTATTATCACTGGTAGATTTGTTTATTGATTTGGTTGCTCTCTTCCTTTTTTATATATATATAGACATATATTTTTTCCTCCTTTCTATCTTTTTATGAGCGTGTATGTGTAGGCTTCGTTGTGTAATTTAGTCTGTATAGCTTTGCTTTTACCATTTGTCCTAGGGTTCTGTCTGTGCACATTTTTCTTTTTTAGTATAGTTTTTAGGACTTGTTATCATTGGTGGATTTGTTTTTTGGTTTCATTGCTCTCTGCTGTCTTTTTTTTAAATTACTTTTTGATTTTTTATTTTTAATATTTTTTAATTTTTTATTTTAATAACCTCCCTCCCTCCCTCTCTCTCTCTCTCTCTCTTTTCCTTCCTTCCTTCCTTCCTCTCTCTCTCTCTCTGTCTCTCTGTCTCTCTCTCTCTCTCTCTCTCTCTCTCTCTCTCTCTCTCTCTCTTTCTTTCTTTCTGTTTTGGTACTCTGGCCAGGTGTCAGACCTGTGCCTCTCAGGTGGGAGAGCAGTGTTCAGGAGGTTGGTCTACCAGAGATGTCCCAACTCCATGTAATATCAAATGGTGAAAACTCTCTCAGAGATCTCCATCTCAACGCTAAGACCCAGCTCCACTCAATGACCAGCAAGCTACAGGGCTGGACACCCTATGCCAAACAACTAGCCAGACAGGAACACAACACCACCCATTAGCAGAGAGGCTGCCTAAAATCATAATAAGGTTACAGACACCCCCCAAAAAAACCACTGGAGGCAGTCCTGCCCACCAGAAGGACAAGATCCAGCCTCATCCACCAGACACAGGCACTAGTCCGCTCCACCAGGAAGCCTACACAACCCACTGAACCAACCTTAGCCACTGGAGACAGACACCAAAAACAACGGGAACTACAAACCTGCAGCCTGAGAAAAGGAGAGCCCAAAGACAGTAAGTTAAGCAAAATGAGAAGACAGAAAAACACACAGCAGATGAGGGAACAAGGTAAAAACCCACCAGGACAGACAAATGAAGAGGAAATAGACAGTCTACCTGAAAAAGAATTTAGAGTAATGAGAGTAAAGATGATCCAAAATCTTGGAAACAGAATGGAGAAAGTACAAGAAATGTTTAACAAGGACCTAGAAGAACTAAAGAGCAAACAAACAATGATGAACAGCACAATAAATGAAATTTAAAATTCTCTAGAAGGAATCAATAGAATTATAGGGGTCCCAGAAGAAAAAGAGAAAAAGAAAGGGACTGAGAAAATATTTGAAGAGGTTATAGTTGAAAACTTCCCTAATATGGGAAAGGAAATAGTAAATCAAGTCCAGGAAGCACAAAGTTCCATACAGGATAAATCCAAGGAGAAACACACCAAAACACATATTAATCAAACTACCAAAAATTAAATAAGAGAAAAAATATTAAAAGCAGAAAGGAAAAACAACCAATAACATACAAGGGAATCCCCAAAAGGTTAACAGCTGATCTTTCAGCAGAAATTTGCCAGGTCAGAAGGGAGTGGCAGGACATATTTAAAGGGATGAAAGGGAAAAACCTACAACCAAGATTACTATATGCAGCAAGGATCTCATTCAGACTCGATGGAGAAATCAAAGGCTTTACAGACAAGCAAAAGCTAAGAGAATTCAGCAACACCATAGCAGCTTTACAACAAATGCTAAAGGAATTTCTCTAGGCAGGAAACACAAGAGAAGTAAAAGACCTACAATAACAAACCAAAAACAATTAAGAAAATGGTAATAGGAACATACATATCGATAATTAACTTAAATGTACATGGATTAAATGCTCCAACCAAAAGACATAGACTGGCTGAATGGATACAAAAACAAGACCCGTATATCTGCTATCTACAAGAGATTGACTTCAGACCTAGGGACACATACAGACTGAAAGTGAGGGGATGGAAAAAGATATTCCATGCAAATGGAAATAAAAGAAAGCTGGAGTAACAATTCTCATATCAGACAAAATAAAATTTAAAATACAGACAATTACAAAAGACAAAGAAGGACACTACATAATGATCGAGGGATCAATCCAAGAAGAAGATGTAGCAATTGTAAATATTTATGCACCGAACATAGGAGCAACTCAATACATAAGGCAAATGCTAACAACCGTAAAAGTGGAAATTGACAGTAACACAATCATAGTAGGGGACTTTGACACTCCACTTTCACAAATGGACAGATCATCCAAAATGAAAATAAAAAAGGAAACACAAGCTTTAAATGATACATTAAACAAGATGAACTTAATTGATATTTATAGGACATTCCATCCAAAAACAACAGCATACACTTCCTTCTCAAGTGCTCATGAAACATTCTCCAGTATACATCATATCTTGGGTCACAAATCAAGCCTTGGTAAATTTAAGAAAATTGAAACTGTATCAAGTATCTTTCCTGACCACAATGCTATGAGACTGGATATTTATCAATAAAAGGAAAAATTCTGTAAAAAAATACAAACACATGGAGGCTAAACAATATGCTACTTAATAACAAAGAGCTCACTGAAGAAATCCAAGATGAAAGCAAAAAAATACCTACAACCAAATGTCAATGAAAACGCGACAAACCAAAAGCTATGGCATGCAGCAAAAGTAATTCTAAGAGGTAAGTATATAGCAATACAATCATACCTGAAGAAACAGGAAACATCTCAAGTAAACAACCTAACTTTACACCTAAAGCAAATAGAGAAAGAAGAACAAAAAAACACCAAAGTGAGAAGAAAGAAAGAAATCATAAAGCTCAGATCAGAAATGAAGGAAACAATAGCAAAGATCAATAAAACGAAAAGCTGGTTCTTTGAGAACATTAACAAAATTGACAAACCATTAGCCAGATGCATTAAGAAAAAAAGGGAGAAGACTCAAATCAATAGAATTAGAAATAAAAAAAGGAGAAGTAACAACGGACACTGCAGAAATACAAAGGATCCTGAGAGTTTACTACAAGCAACTCTATGCCAGTAAAATGGACAATGTGAAAAAAATGGACAAATTCTTAGAAAAGCACAACCTTCCGAGACTGAACCAGGAAGAAAGAGAAAATATAAACAGACCAATAACAAGCAATGAAATTGAGACTGTGATTGAAAATCTTCCAACAAACAAAACCCCGGACCAGAAGGCTTCACAGGTGAATTCTATCAAACATTTAGAGAAGAGATAACACTTATCCTTCTCAAACTCCTCCAAAATATAGTAGAGGGAGGAACACTCCCTAACTCATTCTATGAGGCCACCATCATCCTGATACCAAAAGCAGATAAAGAGGTCACAAAAAAAGAAAACTACAGGCCAATATCACTGATGAACATAGATGCAAAAATCCTCAACCAAAAAGTAGCAAACAGAATCCAACAGTACATTAAAAGGATCATATACCATGATCAAGTGGGTTTATCTCAGGAATGCAAGGATTCTTCAATATACGTTAATCAATCAATGTGATAAAGCATCTTAACAAACTAAAGGAGAAAAACCATATGATCATCTCAATACATGCAGAAAAAGCTTTCGACAAAATTCTACACCCATTTATGATAAAAACCCTCCAGAAAGTAAGCACAGAGGGAACTTATTTCAACATAATAAACATCATATATGACAAACCCACAGCCAACATCGTTCTCAATGGTGAAAAACTGAAACCACTTCCACTAAGATCAGGAACAAGACAAGGTTGTGCACTCTCACCACTATTATTCAACATAGTTTTGGAAGTTTCAGCCACAGCAGTCAGAGAAGAAAAGGAAATAAAAAGAATCTAAATGGGAAAAGAAGAAGTAAAGCTGTCACTGTTTGCAGATGACATTATACTATAGAGAATCTTAAAGATGCCACCAGAAAACTACTAGAGCTAATCAATGAATTTGGTAAAGTAGCAGGATACAAAATTAATACACAGAAATCTCTTGCTTTCCTATGTACTCATGATGAAAAACCTGAATGAGAAATTAAGGAAACACTGCCATTTACCACTGCAACAAAAAGAACAAAATACCTAGGTATAAACCTACCTAAGGAGACAAAATTTTCTGTAAGCAGAAAATTATAAGTCACTGATTAAAGAAATTAAAGATGATACAAACAGATGGAGAGATATACCATGTTCTTGGATGGGAGGAATCAACATTGTGAAAATGACTATACTACACATAGCAATTTACAGATTCAATGCAATCCCTATCAAACTACCAATGGCATTTTTCACAGAACTATAACAAATAATTTCACAATTTGTATGGGAACACAAAAGACCTGAATAGCCAAAGCAATCTTGAGAAGAAAAATGGAGCTGGAGGTATCATGCTCCCTGACTTTAGACTATACTACAAAGCTACAGTAATCAAGACAGTATGGTAGTGGCACAAAAACAGAAATATAGATAAATGGAACAGGATCGAAAGCCCGGAGATAAACCCATGCACATATGGTCACCTTATTTTTGATAAAGGAGGCAAGAATATACAATGGAGAAAAGACAGCCTCTTTAGTATGTGGTGCTGGGAAAACTGGACAGCTACATGTAAAAGAATGAAATTAGAACACTCCCTAACACTATACACAAAAATAAACTCAAAATGGATTAAAGACCTACATGTAAGGCCAGATGCTATAAAGCTCTTAGAGGAAAACATACACAGAACACTCTATGACATAAATCACAGCAAGATCCTTTTTGACCCACCTCCTAGAGAAATGGAAATAAAAACAAAAATAAACAATGGGAACTAATAAAACTTAAAAGCTTTTGCACAGCAAAGGAAACCACAAGCAAGACAAAAAGACAACCCTCAGAATGGGAGAAAATATTTGCAAACGAAGCAACTGACAAAGGATTAGTCTCCAAAATATACAAGCAGCTCATGCAGCTCAATAACAAAAAAACAAACAACCCAGTCCAAAAATGGGGAGAAGACCTAAATAGACATTTCTCTAAAGAAGATATACAGATTGCCACACACACATGAAAGAATGCTCAACATCACCGATCATTAGAGACATTCAAATCAAAACTACAACGAGGTATCACCTCACACTGGTCAGAATGGCCATCATCAAAAAATCTACAAACAATAAATGCTGGAGAGGGTGTGGAGAAAAGGGAACCCTCCTGCACTGTTGGTGGGAATGTAAATTGAATCAGCCATTATGGAGAACAGTATGGAGGTTCCTTAAAAAACTAAAACCAGAACTACCATACAACCCATCAGTATGTCTACTGGGCATATACCCTGAGATAACCATAATTCAAAAAGAGTCATGTACCACAATGTTCATTGCAGCTCTATTTACAATAGCCAGGACATGAAAGCAACCTAAGTGTCCATCGACAGATGAATGCATAAAGAAGATGTGACACATATATACAATGGAATATTACTAAGCCATAAAAAGAAACAAAACTGACTTATTTGTAGTGAGGTGGATGGACCCAGAGTCTGTCATACAGAGTGAAGTAAGTCAGAAAGAGAAAAGCAAATACCGTATGCTAACACATATATATGGAACCTAAAAAACAAATCGTCTGAAGAACCTAGGGGCAGGACAAGAATAAAGATGAAGATGTAGAGAAAGGACTTGACATGGGGAGTGGGAAGTGTAAGCTGGGATGAAGTGAGAGAATGGCATGGACTTATATACACCATCAAATGTAAAATAGATAACTAGTGGGAAGCAGCCACATAGCACAGGGAGATCACCTTGGTGCTTTGTGACCACCTAGAGGGATGGGATAGGGAGGGTGGGAGGGAGACGCAAGAGGTAGGAGATAAGGGGATATATGTATAGGTATAGCTGATTCACTTTGTTATACAGCAGAAACTAACACAACATTGTAAAGCAATTATATTCCAATAAAGATGTTAAAAAAAAACATACTCTGCTCTACTTGATAGAGCTATTAACTAATAATTTAACTGCAATTTTTCTTTAATGCTTCCCACGACATGTAAGACCACCATTATTTCACATGATTCTTCAAGACTGGATTGGCCTCACTTTATTCCTTAGTACACACTTGTGCAGATTCTCATGGCAACCCAAATAATTGTCTTCAAATATTGTCAATACATCCAAACAAGACCTTTCTAACTCCAATCTTCCTCACACCTAAGACATTTCCCCAAGCACAGCTGCTTTTTTGCTCTCCAGCAATTTCATAAAACTGGACAGTTGAAATATTATCCCGCACACAGACCACTGCCTTTACCACAGCCATTACTTGCCACAATTGGCAGTATATGAAATAGGCCTGATCTGTACACTTCAGCCAGTACAGGCCAGGTTTTTCTTGCTTGTTTTCAATATTTTATCTGTGAGTGAATATAAAATAACTGGCTGTTACTCTGAATGCTTTCTTCCCTAAGGTCCCTATTACTCTACCTCTTTTAAAAGATGTACCAAAAAGATGTTAATTCATGTTTGTTTGAACACTGTATATACATACCACAGTAGAATTCTGGAAAAATTGGAAACATTGAATGTAACGTTTTTCCAGTATAGAAAACTGTCAACTCTTCTTTACAAGATAAATTAAAAATTTTTTAAAGCAAATAAATCATGCTATTCATCACCTGATAATGCATTCCCAAGACAACTTCCCTAAATATTTGCCCAAAAAAGACTGACAGCACAGGGTAATTTTTATTATTTTAGGGACTAGATTTGCCTTAAAATCAGTGGCAGCATAATACAATAAAAATAATACTATATTTATAAATAGTATCTGTTGAGTACTTAGTAGGTGCCAGACAATGAAATAACTGGGCCTCAGATGGGTTAAATGACATACCCCAAACTGTACAATTAATACATGCCAGAAACAAGACTTAAATCCAGGACCTTGAATCCAGGATCTTAACTACTGCTTTATAATATGCAAGATCTGAAGTTATATAACACCTTACAATTTACAATGCAACTTTAATATTTTATGGCCTTCAAAACCACACCAGTAGGATGTCAGGGCAGACACTGCTAATTAACTAGTGGTGAAGTCATATTTGCTGATTTTAAGAACCATTTTTTATGAACTTTTCTCCATGAACATGTTTTGAAAGTGATTATCATGGAAATTTTTAAAAATTATAATTAAAATATAATTATTAGGGTGTGCAACAAGAATATATAACTCCTTTACCACTGATTACTTCCCATAAAAATAAATATCTATTTTGGCAGAATTCATTGCTAAGAGCCCTCAGAGCTGGTACAAAGGTCCCAACTGAGGTGATGAACTGTCCACCCACAAACAGAAGGTATTTCCTCAGATTCAATATCTCAGTTGTTCGCTCCAGCCAAGGGCCAAGTCAATCCCCAAATCCTCCTTTCCAACGCCTTGCCTGTCCTCCTCTTCCTTCAAGGTCTAGTTCCCTAAGTCTCTAGAGGAAAAAAAAGAAACCTCTCCATTTCATATGTATGGAACACTTGCTTTGTCAGGCAAGAGTATAAAAAGTTGATGACGTTTGGACTTCTCTTGTGGCACAGTAGTTAAGAATCCTCCTGCCAATGAAGGGGACATGGGTTTGAGCTCTGGTCCAGGAAGATCCCACATGCCGCGGAGCAACAAAGTCCCTGCGCCACAACTACTGAGCTTGCGCTCTACAGCCCACGAGTCACAACAACTGAAGCCCGCGCACCTAGATCCTGTCTTCTGCAACAAGAGAAGCCACTGCAATAAGAAGGATGTGTACCACAAGGAAGAGTAGCCCCTGCTCGCGGCAGCTAGAGAAAGCCCACGCACAGCAACAAAGACTCAATGCAGCCAAAAATAAATAATTAAAATAAATTTTTTTTTTTAAGTTGATGATGTGTATTCTCAAGGGGAATATTTCAGAGGGGGGACTAGTCCAAAAAGTACCACTATGCACCTTCTAGCATTTCTGTACATAAAAGGTGTTTAATAAAAGTTGATTGATAAAAAGTGGGACTAGATATTTTTCCTAGGGCAACCACACCTCTTCTAGCTCTTTCTTGGTGCTTAAAATAGCTGGGTGAAAATTCTATTAAAAAAAAGAAATCAAGAAGTCAAATTCTGGACTATAGTTTTTAATAATCAAAACTAATTGAAAAAACCACAGGCTGACACAAAGATGACATATATTGCACAATTCTCCAGTGGGAGAAATCAGCAGGAGGTTTGGCTAAGAATATCTGCTTCCTTTAGGGGCCTGTGGAATGGGTTGAATCCTGAGTTTCAGCTGAGAACTTTCTTTGCTGGTGACTGAGCAGAAAATAACTACCCCAGGTCCTATTTGACACACACTCTTCTCTTCAAACCATGGAGATGTGAGAAATCTCTACGGACTCTGTGTCTGCAGCTACCACCATAAATTTGTAGATGCCTCTATTGAAAGATCTACTGGCTTCCTTAAGTTGCCTATAGTTACAAGGCAGCTGAGCCATTTCCACCCATATCATGGTGAAGTAGACTTCTGTGAGAGGGTTGCCTTTAGGGGTCAACAGGCCTCTGTTTTTGCTGCAGTTCTGCAGCCTCACTGTCTGCTCAAGGAACACGGGTGACTCTAAGTGAGAGAGCTCACCTCAGCCCAGGAGGAAGGAGCAGAAACAGCAACCGACATTTTTAATAGCTGTTTCCTCCTTTTTCCAGCAAGGACATCTAACTGCTAATCAGAGCTTCTGATCGGCATGCGATACCTTTACAGAATTATCAATTGAGTGGATATAATTATGTTACAGAGGAGATATTTGACAGATTAGTTAGCTCATGACACTTTATCATGAGAAGTTATTTAATTTTTTGTTGTTGTTATTTAATTTTTGTTACACTTTTTACATTTTTGAAATGTCTCAAAGATTCCCTACTATATTCCCAAACTCCAAGGAGCCCAGGAATGCTGAGCTGCCTCCACCAACAGAATTAGAACAAATTTCTCAACATTTAAAATTGTTGTTTAAGCTTTTTGAATATAAAAGAAGGGATTTGTGTGTGGAAACTCACAGACAACCAAGGCAAGTATAATCCAGATGTCAGCCGAGGTCAGGCTCTGCTTTATGATTTTCTCTAACCCCTATCTCATGTCCAGGGAAAAGCCAATCCCTTAGAGAAAATTTTGCCAAAACTTGGAAGCTTGCATTCTGTCACCTCTAATTCTCATCTCCTCTCCTGCTAAATTCTCACCATTACTTGTTTGACCCAACATATTTCTTCTCTTCTCTCTGCTCAGCAGGATCTCAGACATACAGCCTTTTTCTTTGATTTATCCAAACACTATTCAGTCAAGAAATTTGTATATATAACAGGCACTACTGAAGGTGTGTGTGACAGAGCAAGATACGGATGATTATAGCTCCTGATAAGAAACAGCAAAAACCGAGTATAGACAGTCTTTTAATCATCCGTCTGCTAGGAATCTCACTTGATATTTCTCTACTGTCCCCCACTTGCTATTGTGTTTCTGACCCTCTCTTTTTCTCTCCTGAGTTCACCCCCACCTTCAAGTAACCATTTATTTCTGAGGCTGAGCAGTCCAGCCGTCAGTCTCGTTCAAAACCATACCCTGGAGGTCTCTTGCTTTCCAACATAAAGAGGTCTTTCATGGTGTCTTGTTAAAAAATGTCCATCTACTTTAAGAGAGAAATCATGTCACTCCCTTAGAGGTAGAGCAGTGAACTTCAGTTGTGTTTTTTATTTTTATTTATTTATTTATTTATTTATTTGTGGCATGCGGGCCTTCCTGTGTTGTGGCCTCTCCCGTTGCAGAGCACAGGCTCCGGAAGCGCAGGCTCAGCGGCCATGGCTCACGGGCCCAGCCGCTCCGCGGCATGTGGGATCCTCCCATACCGGGGCGCGAACCCGGTTTCCCTGCAACGGCAGGCGGACGCGCAACCACTGCGCCACCAGGGAAGCCCAAGTTGTGTTTTTTAAATAGCTCTGTTTTTTACTGTCTCTGAAAAGGTTTTATCATCCAAACAAAATGCTTATATTAACAAAAAGTTAACTAAAAGTTTTGATATAATTCCTTGACAGCCGTACTATTGCAGTGTCTGCCTCAGGAAGTACAACGTAACCAACAACTGAAATTATCTATCCACTTACAATAATATAATAAAGCACAATTAAAGAAGAAATGTGACCTGCCTATTCACTTACATCTTTAAGTCTCTACTCTTTTGAACCTTAAAACAAATGGTACATTTGTCATGACCTTAATCAAACACAGATAACCATATTCAGTATTGAGGTTAAATGCGGGATTTAAGCCAGAGGTTAACTATAGGAAACCACTTTATTTCATTATAATTGTCATTACTTAACTAAACCATTTTATACAATGACTCCAAAAGTAATGGCTATATTGAGTTTGATTCCACTAGCTGACAATATGGTTAAATATTATGGGCTTGTGTGCATGCATTTATGTGTATGCACGTGTACATTGAGTTCATTTGGTTATATATTGCAGTAATTTAGACTGTTAGCCAAAAGAGGATTTTAACACTCTTTCATTTTAGTAAAATAAAAAGACTATTTTGTAAAGTTTTGCTTATCACCTCTGTTTTGCTCAAGGCAACATCCTCCTTTAGTAAAGATGCCATTAAAAGATAATTGGAGGGCTTCCCTGGTGGCGCAGTGGTTGAGAGTCCGCCTGCCGATGCAGGGGACAAATCTAAACAGAATAGCATTCTAGAGCTGTTTAGGAGACATTTAAATTTTTTTTTTTTTAATAAATTTATTTATTTATTTATTTTTGTCTGAGTTGGGTCTTTGTTGCTACGCGCGGGCTTTCTCTAGTTGCAGCGAGTGGGGGCTACTCTTTGCTGCGGTGCACGGGCTTCTCATTGCAGTGGCTTCTCTTGTTGCGGAGCACAGGCTCTAGGCATGCGGGCTTCAGTAGCTGTGGCTAGCGGGCTCTAGAGCACAGGCTCAGTAGTTGTGGTGCACGGGCTTAGTTGCGCCGCAGCATGTGGGATCTTCTCAGACCAGGGCTCGAACCTGTATCCCCTGCAATGGCAGTCAGATTCTTAACCACTGTGCCACCAGGGAAGCCCGGAGAATTTAAATTTGACAAATAAAATCAGCATTGTTGCATAACTGCAATATTTGCTCAAGCCATGGAATTGTAATTTTCTTGTACCAGTTTGTATTTCAATCAATATTAATGGAGTTCTCCAAATGTGCCTCCTACCTAAACCAAAGTTTGCATTCATAATGGCCTTTTACAAGTGGCTTGGCCAAAAATAATGCAATACTATGTGTCTCAGAATTTAAACGTATTAACTTAAAATGACTATAGTTTATAACATGCAGACAGACAAAGTATAACAACTAGACCAGCACAACCCAGAGAGTGTATCAAGATAGTTATTTGGATATTCAGGGATTTGAAGCATGGAATCTATGTAAGGGAGAAACAACTGGAGAGTGAACTCCATTCAAAACCATTGGAAAAAGTACAGGTAGAATTCCTATCACCTCACAAGTGTTCTTTCTTATTTACATACCATGAAACCCATCAGATGCATTGTATTTACAGGGTCTAGTGACTTAAACACAGCAATAACTGCAATAACAATGAGCATAAATTTTAGGGGGAAGGTGAATCTGAATTTAACATTTTAACATTGGATTAAGATACCTTGTAAAGTATTTTTTCATAAGGTCCTTTGCCAAATGTTTAGTGTGGCTGACTACTATACAAGATTGCACTATCACAAAGGAATTACTGTAGACTCTACATTCCTAATACATCCAACAGCCATCCATTTCTCACCACTTCACTGGTACCACCCTAGGCTAAATCATAATCATCGCTTACCTGTATTTAACCTTTTCTTAGGTCTCCTATTTCTACTCTTACACATCACAGACTAGAAGTAATCCCAAAAAAAGTCTACAAAAAACAAAAAAGTCTATTATCAGTGGAGTAGTCAGAGAGAAAAGACAAGTCAGACCAGGTCACTCCTTTGATCAAACCTGTAAATCATTCCCCTTCTCACTGCTAGTAGGAATAAGACACGGCCCTACATAATCTACCCTACTTTGCTCTTCCTTGCTTACTCTGCTTGCACCCACAGTAGGTTTCCTTTTGGATCCTGACATTATGCTGACATGCTCCCAATTTTGAGCATTTGCTATACCTTTTCTTCTGCATGGAACACTCTTTTCCCAGATAACCACTTGGCGAATTCCCTCACCTTTTAAAAATATATTTGATCAACCTCACTTTATCCATGAGGTCCCCATATTATTTAATATAGTAACGTACCCAGCCCCAAACCTCTTTCCCCCACTACATTCCTGATACTAGTTGTCCCATTTTAGTTTTTCCATAGCACTTATCACCTTTTATAAAAGTATGTCTTATGTCAATTTCTTGTTCTGTTTCTTGAATGTTAGCTTCTCAAGGGCAAGTGCCTTTGCCTTTCCAGTTCATTAATATATCCCATCTCTAATATAGGGCGGGCACTCCAAAACTATTTGTTGAGTGTTAAATGAATGCAAATATGATATAAATGTAACACAAGGAAACTTCCAGTCACCAACATAGATAGTATAAAAGCCTCATGGAAAAGACTTGGTTTATGTCACTAAGTATTCCAACCTAAGAGATCAATATTATTAAATGACTCCTCCATAAACACCAACAGATGTCCTGAAGTATTCTTCCAGGAACTGAGAGTATTTACTCTCAATGTGCAATTCCTGTTGGCCTTAGAATTTTATATTTTACCATAGAAACCCAAATCTTTGCATATTATCATTTTTATGAGTTCTCGATCTTTTCATTCTCTTCTTACTGTTTTTGGTTTCTTTTACTTTGCTCTCCTCCTTTTCCTTCAACTTAAATGTCAGTGTGACCTTAAGTTTCCAACCTTGGTTGTATTCCCTTCTCATTTTGTATTTCCTCTGAGCTATCTCTTCTATACCTATAAAGCCAATTGCCAATCAACTGGATGGTCAATTGGCCAGCTCCAGTCTTTCCCCTAATTTCCCTCCCTATAGCCTAACCGCCCATGACAGAGTTTACTTGGATATGCTACAGGCATGTTGAATGCAAAATATCAAAGACAGAACAAATGATCTCACCACCATTGTAACCTAAAAATTCTCTACTTGAATTCTTTATCATGGCTAATAGCTTCATTATCAACCTGGTTGCCTAAACCAGGAACCAGGGATTCCTCTTGGCTATTTCTTTTCTCACCTGCTTTCACCTCCTGTTACATCTGTTCAGTTCCTAAGTATTGTTAATTCCATCATATAATTATGTCTCAAATAATTTTCTTATTCTATTTCCCAAGCCACTGTGATAGTTTCTTACCAGGATTATTGCAACAGCTTCTTATTTGAGCTCCAATGCCTGTTCCCCTCTCCACCACAATCCCTCCCCTCCAATTTGTTTGTCGGACAAAATCCTATTAAACTTTCAAAGTTCAGCAATGCTTTCCTTACCTCCTCTGGTGCTCTTTTATGCTCCAAATAATGCTTATCAAATTGCATTTTTAATTCTTTGGGAATGTCAGTGAGTATGTTTGCTGACTTCAGGCAGTGGAATCACTCAGCCTGCACAGAGGTAGAGCAAGGGGCCACGGGTGACCCCCCTGCAGAAGACCACAAAAATCTGGGAATGTGAACAAGATGTATCTGATACACAGTCAGCTACTGGAAATAGTTTTTCTAAGTTACTCAGAGGACAATTCAAGATTTGCCAAACCTTTTTTCCTTCCAGACATCCTTGCCTATGTTTGTCCTTTGCTTATTTTTACAATAGTAATATAATATTTTCTGTTTTGCATAGAATAAATACAAGTTTATTTACAATAAATACAAGGTAGGCAAATACAAGGCAAGGTATTTGCCTACCTTATAAGACACAGGCCACCAACTGCACCTAATTTTCCCTAGTAAGCAACCCAGAAGCCCTCACTATACAAGAGCTAGGGCATAGATGAACCAAGTGATACCATACTTTTCTTCAGTTGTAAACATATTTCTCTCAGGATATAGAACCATTTGTTGCAAGGCGCCCAGAATTACCTCATATTTGTTTTTCAGCCAAATTCCTCACACATACTAGATTCACATAGTACAAAAGTTTATTAAAAGACTGTGATAGCTAGAATGCTATATACCAAAATATTAGCAGGAACATTTTTTTATCCTCTGTGTTTTGTATTTTCCAAAATTTTTACATTGAGCATATATTCTTCTTATACTAGGAAAAAAATTTAAATTGTAACCTGATTATAGGGAGAAAAGGCTGAATTCTAGAGTTCTAAAAGTTCAAAATGGTATTTCTTTAGTTTATTGCTATTGGTTTTTAGGTTCTTTAAGCTCCTGAAGTTATATGTAGCAATAATTTAGAACAGAGTTAACCAGAGTTCTTCTAGAAAGAAAAATGACTAGTCCTTAGAAACCCTATTCAACCCTTCCCAGTATGTGGTTGCTCATTATGGCAACCTTGACTGCTCCCAGTCCTGGGCCAAAGCAGCCTGGAAACTGAAATAAAAAGAATACGGCTTAAAGCAAATTTGGTTTTAAGATAATGCATTAATCTATCTTTATTTAATCCCATCTTGCTAATTAAGAATAGAGTTAAACTTAAAATATTGTTCCAATTTTAAAAAAATATTGTCCCAATTTTAGACTGCTAATTATTATGATAGCAGAGAACTCATGAATAATTTTTAGTTTACATTGCTGAAAATGAATTTGCTCTCCATGGCAAAAAGAGGATCAAGAATAAAAACTGTTTTGTGACTCTGTGAATCATTTATAAATATTCTTTCTAATTGAGATAATATCAGCACATTGTTTTTTTCCTTTCAAATAATTTACTCTTCCTTTACACTAGAACCCCACTAAAGATACATGTAAGGCACTGAAAGGACATTCATTTTAGTGGAGTTCAAAAAAGGTTCTGCTTAAAAGCAAAACAGCCATAAACAAAAAATTAAAGCAAACAAATAGAAAGACATCCTAGATTTGTCATGACTCCGATGGTAAGAAACAAAGATCAAGCAGGATATGTGCAGCACAAGCTCTGAAAGATATCAATATAGGCATCCATGCTACTGCCCTCACCACAGGTACACTGTGCTGGGCTCGCAGGAAATGTTTTAACCTAAAGGGCACTGAGTCGATCCCTTGTGCTCAGAGACCTTCAAGTACTGGCAGGTGGCATTTCTCATAATCAAAAACACTGTAACACAAGAGTGCACTTCTACAGTGAAAAGGATCCACTTTCAGAGTCAATGTTACCTCCGCTTCCCTCGCCATGAATAATCATTAATGATTCCATGGAACTCTCAGCAGGATTGCAGGTGTGCCTCCGTTTGCTAGTCAGAGTGTCATATAATCAAAGAACTGAAAAGGACCTTTAGGAGTAGATAATAAGGTACTTCATTTTGCACGGCACCCAGGGAGATAAGTACCTTGTTCTTCAAATGTTCCGTACAGAGAATCATTATCAGCACATTAAGGTAGTTTGCCTCTTAAAAGAATTCCATATGTAAAACCTCACACAGATGCATATATAATTTTCTCAAAGCTAACTCAACTTTAACATAACAATTTCAACTCCAGAACCAATGCATATATTTGAAAACTAAGTAAACTGCTTTGTGGAAGTGAAGGCCTATATTATCAATCAATTTGAGAGCTAACTCATTTTTATACCAAGGAAAATCCCCTCTCCCCCAAACATTCATCTTCCTTATTTTGGTGTCAAATTTTAGATTGCAGACAGTCAAGAAGCATCTGTCCACACAGTACCCAATTCCATTTAGTGCACCAAATAAGAATGTCACAGATTGGCCAGGTTTGACATGAGCAATTAATAAAGTGGTGTGAGAAGAGAAAAGTGACTTTTTTCTTAACTTGTTTTTGCCAATAATCAATGCTAAAATGGGTGTGGTATTTCCATAACACCCTTTGTAGAGCAAAAGCCTGGGGACAGTGTAACAAGCTAGAACTTGGTTCCAATGAAGCACCTTTTAATTGAACTACAGATGGAGGATAAAAAGTAAACAGGCTTTTGCAAAAAAGACAGACTTGGACCCTAGCACTTACTAGATTTGTGACCCTAAGGAAAGTAGTTAACCCCTAACACAATACTTCCTTATCTATAAAATGACAAGGATAATAATAATATGACAAAAATGGTTGTTTTAAATGAGATTTTTTTTCTAAAGTCCTTGACCCCAAAAAGTTACTTGTAGTAACTTTTGGGGTTACTGCCTACATACTCCAAATGATTTGTCCCAGTTTGAAAACATAAAATGCATTTGTGTTATATATTTTTATAAGTTTTATTGGGCTATAATTCATACATCATAAAGTTCACTCTTTTACAGTGGGTTTCAGTATATTCACAGAATTGTGAATCATCACCACAATCTATTAAACTTTTAAAGTATTTTCATCACCCTGTAAAGAAATCCCACCCCCATTAGCAGTCACTCCCATTCTCTGTCCCTACCTATCAGGCCTAGGCATCAACTAATCTTTCTGGATCTATAGATTTGCCTATTCTGGATATAATATACCAATGGAATTATACAAAAATGTTGTCTTCTGTTGGCTTCTTAACATGATGTTTTCAAATTTCATCTATGCTGTACCATGTATCAGTACTTCATTCCTTTTATTGCTGAATAATATTTCACGGCATTGATATACCACATTTAATTATCCATTCATTACTTGATGGGCATTTGGGTTGTTTCAACTTGGGGTATTGTGAATAACACTGCTGAAACATCAGTGTACAGGGTTTTAGTCTGGCATGTGTTTTCATTTTTTTGGTTATATATCTAGGAGTGAAACTGCAGAATCCACTTTTGGTAACAATGATTGACACTTGGGTATACACCAATGAGTGAAATTTCTGAATCCAATAATGGTAACTCTATATTTACTATGTACAAGAACTGTCAAACAGTTTGCCAAAGTGGATGCACCATAAACAATTCCAGCAGTGCTGTATGAGGATACTAATTTCTCCACACTCCAACACTTGTTATTGCCTGTTTTTTTAAAAATTTTAATTAAAAAAATTATCAGCAGGTGTTATATAATATCTCGTGGGGTTTCTGATTTGTATTACTCTAATAACCAATGATGTTGGCAACTTATCATGTGTGCATAGGTCATCTCTGTTTCTTCTTTAAGGAAATATCTGTTCAAATCATTTGCCCATCTTTAATTGGGTTGTCTTTTAATTATTGAGTTGTAAGAGTTTTATCTTCTGGACATAAATTTGTAAATCAGACGTACGATTTGCAAATATCTTCACCTGTTCTGTACACCGTCTTTCCACTTTCTTGATGGTGCCTGAGACACAAGATTTTCTGAATTTTAATGAAGTCCAGTGGATCTATTTTTTCTTTCGTCTCTAGTGTTCTTGATATATCTAACAAACTATCGCCTAAACCAGGGTCATGAAGAATTACTCCTAGATTTATTCTAAGAGCTATATAGTTTTAGCTGTTGCATTTATGACTTTGATCATAAATTAATTATAAAAGTTTGTTAATTTTTATATGGTGTGATATGGGGTCCAACTTCATCCTTTTACATATGAATATTCAGTTGTCTCCGCAGCATTTGTTGAAAACACTATCATTTACACATTGAGTTGTCTTGACACCTGTGTCATAAATCAATTGACAAAGGTAAGGTTTTATTTCTGGAATATTCTATTCCATTTACCTTGTGTCAGTCAGCACACAGTTTTGATTTTTGTAGCTTTGTAGAAAGTTTTTGAAATTGAGAAGTGTGAATCCTCCAACTTTGTTCTTTTCCAAGATCGTTTTGGTGAATCTTGGTTCCTTGCATTTCCATAAAACTTTTAAAACCATTTTTCAAAAAAGATGGTTGGGAGTTTGATAGGGATTGCCTTTACTCTGTAGATCAATTTTAGATGTACTGCCATCTTAACAATAATAAATTTTCTGATCTATGAACGTGAGTTGCATGTTGAATCATTCTGGGTAATTTGTACCTTGCTAGGAACTTGTTCCTTCACCTACATTATGCATTTTGTTGGCACAGTTATTCACAGTATTTCCTTATAAATCTTTTTATATATGTGTAACACTGGTAGTGATGTACCTCTTTCACTCCTGATGTTAGTAATAAGTCTAGCTCTTTTATTTCTTGCTTATTCTGGCTAATGATTTCCCAGTTTTGTTGATCTTTTCAAGACTCAATATTTTACATTTTTGGATTATTTTATTTTTAAATTCACATCTATTTCTTCTCTAATCTGTATTACGTTCTTGTTTCCTTCCTTCTTTTTAGTGTGGGATAATTTGTGTGTGTGTGTACATATATATTTCCATAGGTATCTCTTAGGTCTAGGTGGTTTATAGTGTCGTTCAAGTCTTCTCTTGTTAGCTGTTAATCTTATGGAGGATATCTTGTTGATGATAAATCATTTTTTTCTTCCTAATTTCAAAGTTATTCTTTGTCTTTAGCTTCTACAGTTTGACTATTAATTTGTCTAGATGTGAAATTTTTTGTGTTTATTTTAGTTGGAGTTTCTTGAGATCCTTTAATATGTAGATTCATATTTTTCATCAAATTTGGGAAGCTTTCAGCATTTATATCTTCAAATATTCTTCCTGCCTCTTTCTTTCCTTTTCTTCTGGGACTCACATTATGCACTTGTTGGTATTCTTAATGGTATTTCATGGGTCACTGAGGCTCTCTTTTTTCTTGATTTTTTATTTTTTATTTTTTGGTTGCCCAGGTTGGATAATTTCAATTGACCTATTTTTAAGTTCACTGATGCTTTCTTCTGTCAATTCAAGCGTGCTGTTGAACACTTCTAGTAAATGTTATCTTAATTATTGTACTTTTTAACACTAAAATTTCTATTGCCTGCTGTTGAACACTTCTAGTAAATGTTATCTTAATTATTGTACTTTTTAATACTAAAATTTCTATTTGGGTATTTTAACAATTTCTATTGTATTATTGATAGTCTCTATTTGCAAGACATCATTATCATACTTTTCTTTAATTTTTAAGACATTGTTTCCTTTAGTTCTTTAAACTTATTCATAACAGCTTTTTTTTTTTTTTTTTTTTTTTTTTTTTTTTTTTTTTTTTGCGGTACGCGGGCCTCTCACTGCTGTGGCCTCTCCCGTTGCAGAGCACAGGCTCCGGACGCGCAGGCTCAGCGGCCATGGCTCACGGGCCCAGCCGCTCCGCGGCACGTGGGATCTTCCCGGACCGGGGCACAAACCCGCGTCCCCTGCATCGGCAGGCGGACTCTCAACCACTGCACCACCAGGGAAGCCCCCATAACAGCTTTTTTAAAGTTCAATCTCTATTAAGTTCAACATCTGGGCTTCCTCAGACACAGTTTTCATTGATTGATTTCCCACCCTTTGTATGGACCATATTTCCCTGCTTCTCTGCTTGCCTTACTTTTTTATCAAAAACTGGTGTTAGGGGCTTCCCTGGTGGCGCAGTGGTTGAGAATCCGCCTGCTGATGCAGGGGACACGGGTTCGTGCCCCGGTCCGGGAAGATCCCACATGCCGCAGAGCGGCTGGGCCCGTGAGCCATGGCTGCTGAGCCTGTGCGTCTGGAGCCTGTGCTCTGCAACGGGAGAGGCCACAACAGTGAGAGGCCCGCGTACCACAAAAAACAAAACCAAAAAAAAAAAAACTGGTGTTATAATATTATAATGTGGCAACTCAAAGTGAGATTTCCCCCTCCCAGGGTTTGTTTTCATGACTGTTTTTGTTTTTGTTTTTGTTGTTGTTGTAGCAGTTACTGTTTTCTTGTGATTTTCCTGGAGTGATTCTTTACAGTCTTTATTTCTGTGTGCATTTCCACTAAAGTTTCTGTTTGTTTAGCTTAATGGTAGGCTAATGATTAGACAGAGATTTCCTAAAATACCTTGAATCAATAAATCTCCTGCTCTTTGCTGAGGATCTCTGTGTGCATTGGGACAAAACAATGCTTTGGAAGTTTACTACTCTACCTTAGCCTTTGCTTCCAGCTTTTGTAGAGCTTTACATTCAGCCAGAGGTTAGAAATCATGGCTTTCCCAGGTCTCTCCAGAGCATGCTCACAGCCCTGCACATGCACATGGACTTTAAGATACCCCGTAATATGTTCAAGCATCTAAAAGCCTCCCATGAATGTACTATCTCCTTGATTTTTCATTTAAGTTTTGCATCCAGCCTCATTTTCCCTGGTATCATTTTTCTCAGGTAGCTGTGATGGTAAATAATTGATACTGATGTTTTTTTGACAGATGGCAGGGGAAAGGGCTTCTCCCACTGAGTGAGCTGTGAGTCAAGTTAAATATAAACAACTTGTGCTGGGCTTTTCTAAGGATCTAGCCAGATAGGTCAAATATTGACAATTCCCTTGAGATGGGGCATTTTGGAGATATTCACACCCATTCTTCTCCTCCAATGATCTCTAAGTTACTGAAATTCACAACAATTGTGGCTGCAAGGTTGCTGGCTTTCAGAGCTACCATGGTGCTGGGGAGAAGGGAATTGGAATAGAACAAATTACAATGCCACAGATATTACTGTTCTTACCAATATTCAGTAATTTATCCTTATAAAAACACTTCCCAGATTGTTGCAACCTTGGGTTAATCCCTAGAGTTCTAAAAACATTGACTTTTACAAGTTGTTTTTTTGCTAGTGTTTCCTTTGCTTTTATACAGGAGTGGATTTTCAGAGGTCCTTGGCTCCATTATTCCAGAAATGCTTCTCTGCGTTTTTTCAAAGTTGAGAATATTTCATTAAAAAAAAAAAAATCTTTAAACTTTTTTTCCCCAGAAAAAATTTTGGAAGGTATCAACCTCTTCATTTGAAATTGTTCCTATGGAATGAATATTTTCATTGGAATACCATAGATTCTAAACACAACAGCTACCCAGGTTCCTGAATCAGCCAGATCTAGATTATAATCGCAAGTCTGTCACTTATTTGCTTTGTGAATACCAAGTTTCTTAACTTCTTTCAGCCTCAGTTTATTTATTCTTAAAATAACACCCACCTGCAAGGATCACCATGAGCATTAAGTATAATTACATGTATATTCCATATATAAAAGGACCAACACCTAAAGACTTCAATAAGTTATATGTCCTTTCCCTCTTCCTTTCCTTTCTAAAAAGTGCATTTACTGAAAGACACTTGACTTTACTGCTTGATTCTTTAGGGTAATAATGCCATCTGCTGGAAATGCCAACATGATGACCAACAAAGAAAATGAATCTTGTTAACAGACACTACATTTGATGCTCCATTATTGCTGCCCTATTGAAAAACAGGTCAAAGTCCTGACGTTTTCTCAAATATTTATTTTTAAAGGTGCCTCAGACCTCCCAACACACACACACACACACACACACACACACACACACACACACACACACACACGTTATTTAAATGGTTTATAATTACAGTAAGTCCTGTTTTTTCAATATCTTGAAGGGGAAAATTACCAGTACAGACAAGTTACCATTAGTTAAACTTATTCTTGCTTTCAAATGTTTGTTATAGATCTGTGAATTTAGCCATAAAATGTAGATGTTTTTAATCATATGGGGCCTAGCTACTAACAAAAGAAATTTTAAAAACTATTAGATCTCAAGTTTCTATTTGACAAGAAAATGACTCAAACAAGTCAACTATTATTGTTAAAAGTAAATATAAAATGTACTTTTATAAAGTAAACTAGTCCTTGAAAACTTTCTAATTGTGCAACAATAAATGAGTGATTACATAAATTAAACCATAGTACATACTTATTATAGAATATCACATAGTCAAAAATCAAGTCCTCAAAAAAACATTTAATAACATGGCAGAATCATTGTGACTTATTATATATTTAAATAATTGAGTTATAAAATGATTAATACAATTTGATCAAAATTTTGTTCAGATAAGTAAACAGAAAAATTACAGATAGGTTGGTTGACCCAAATGATCACCAAAATGTTTTATATCTTCACTGTGAGATTGATATATTTTTAGTTTATTCTTTATGTGTCTAGGAACATAATTTTTTAAATTTTCTATAATGAAACATTATAGACATTATAGACATTTTCTTACAGTATTTTCTTCTTGCTTATAGAAACATATTGGTGTGAGTCCTGATCTTTTTTCTCGATATGTTTTCTGGTTATTGTTGGCAAAATTTTGGTTGATTACTTCTGTCTAAAACATCCTTCCCATTTCCTGGAGGATGCTTGGATGAAAAATAATGATTCTTCACAGTCTTCTTTCATTTACAGTAACCCAAGATTTGATCTGACATAAATTTTTAAGAATTCCTAAAAGCTCAAAGTAGAAATTTGTATAGTTAAGAAATGTTGACCATCATAAAGAAGTGTTACAATCTTCAATGTTATAATAACTCCTTATGTTTATGTACTGGAAAGGCTGAGGCACAATCTAAACAGAGTAGGTAAAACAAAGAAAGCCGAACACTGCTCAGCATAATGACATACAGAGGCATTTTCTCCCATTTGTTCAAGGGAAGTTCTGGAGGATTATAATCGCAGTGAGGAAAATGTTTCTATTTGTAACATGGATTTTGGCTTTACCATTTGTATTTGTGCATGTGTGTGTAACTCATTGGACACTGAAAAATAATGGAGAGGGATAGGTGTGATTCACTGGAGAGAATACTCCCAGAAAACTAAATTTGGAGGGGACAGCCCAACCTCACAGCCTGCTGGGAAATTTTTATGTCACATAATAGGAGCAAGGACAGGAGTGGGGTTTCCTAAAGGGGTATGGAGATTTACATGCAGAAGCATTGAAGAATGAAACACTTTGAAGCAGTCCTGAAAGCAGAAGAGGAAGGCTCTCAAGTACATCCATGAGATCTGAAAGATATAACCTTTTTGTTCTCTTGCCATGGTTTATGAGTACCATGACATTTCAAAGTTTGATTTAAAATGTATTTTTGTGTCTCACACAAGATTTCTATTAGACATATCAGTTCCCCAGTAAAATCTGTTAGAGCTATCTAGAATTTGTAAATGGTAAATTAGAATTAGGAAAGATAACATAGAATAGGGGCTTTCCTACTTTTATTTTTTAAAATCTAACGTAGTAACAGCTCCATGAAAGGAAACATGCTGAAGAGGATGTGGAAAAAAAAGGAACCCTCTTACACTGTTGGTGGGAATGTAAATTGGTGCAGCCACTATGGAGAACAGTATGAAGTTTCCTTTAAAACAAAAATATACCTACTCTGTGACCCTGCAATCCCACTCCTGGACATATATCCAGAGAACACCATAATTAGAAATGATACACGCACCCCAATGTTCATTGCAGCACTATTTACAGTAGCCAGGACGTGGAAGCAACCTAAATGTCCATTGACAGAGGAATGGATAAAAAGATGTGGTACATATATACAATAGAATATTACTCAGCCATAAAAAAAATGAAATAGTGCCATTTGCACAACATGGATGGACTTAGAGATTGTCATACTGCATGAAGTAAGTCAGACAGAGAAAGACAGATATCATATGATATCACTTATATGTGGAATCTAAAAAAAAATGGCACAAATGAACTATCTACAAAACAGAAATAGAGTCACAGATGTAGAATACAAACTTATGGTTACCAGGGGAGAAAGTGGGGTGGGGGTGGGGTGAAGGGATAAATTGGGAAACTAGGATTGACACATACACACTACTATATATAAAACATATAACTAATAAGGACCTACTTGTATAGCACAGGGAACTCTTCTCAATACTCTGTAATGACCGATATGGGAAAAGATCCAAAAAAGTGTGGACATGTGCATATGCATAACTGATACACTTTGCTGTACAGCAGAAACTAATGCAACACTGTAAATCAATTATACTCTAATAAAATTTTTTTTTAAAAAAAGATCTAATGTGGTAACAGCTCCATGAAAGGACAAATGGTAGTAAAGGAATTCTGAGAAGTCTCCAACATTAATCCAGGTTTTTAGTCTGGGTCAGATCAAAGCACAGCATGGAAACTCAACTACAGCACAGAACTGACTTAGAACTGGATGTGCTACAAGCCAACTTTTTTCCCTGAATACCTGAGTGAGAAGTTATCTTTGAAGGGCTAGAGTAGGAGGGAAAAATGCTAAAATCAGGGTCACACATACACATTTGCAGGCTAAGTGATCACTTGAAATTTACATCAACAGAAACATAATTGAATTTCTTCAAGTGGTGAAAAGCACTATGTTTGTAAATGAGAGGAAATTCCTACCCAAGTCGAAAACTAGGTCAGTTAAGCCCTTTGACATAAATCACCCAGATCATATCAGTCATAAAGCTGAAGAAACTAGGGGCCTGATTTCAACTTGGGCAGCCAAAATTGTTTACTTTGTTTTTTTACTATTTAATGGTAATTAACAACTCAATAGTTACCACCCTTATTACGTGCTTTTAACAAAAAATATCACAGAGAAATAGGTTATTTCCATTTGACAGAAGGAAGCAGGGATCAGAGAGTAAGAAACATGGTCTCAATTGCAAAGCTTGTAAATGACAGAAGTAGGTTCTAAAGCAGGTCTGCATGACTCCAGATTTTCAAACGTTTATCAAAGTTTTGTTCTTTATTTTTACTAATGTGATACATTTTGGATGTAAGAGCATAGGCAAATTGACTTTAATTTTTTTAATGTAAATCAAGGACAAAGAGAAAGGGACATTATACAAAATTTCCTTTCTAGTCTAATGTCTGATGTCACATATTATCTATACTGCCTGAGGAAATATATATGTGTAGATAGGTGTCACAGAGAGAGTCAAAATATAAACCAACCCTACAAAATCTTCAGGAGCCAATCAAAAACATTATTGGGTACTATCAATGAGTACTCATTAAGTAAATAAAAATAACATTAAAAACTGCAAGTAAAGAACAAGCATAATTAATCACTAAATTGGTATTAGAGATAAAAAGTAGGGCAGAGGTCCAAAGAAAGGGGATAGTAACAACTGGGTCAGAGAAGGAAACTTAGAAGAAATTATGTAAGTAGAAAGGGCATGGAGGAACACAGAAGGTGAGAACTTACAGATAAGAATATTACCATGAGCAAAGGAACTAGAATAAGAAAGCTGTATTAAACTGATAGGTCAGCTACTGTCCTGGTGTCTATCTACGAAAGGCACTAAGTTATCAACAGGATAGATCATAAATATGATGCTAAGAGCTCAGTTCACAACTTTGTGAATACTCAACAACATGTAGGCCAATTCTACTCCCACTGAAGAAAATACCTAGCTGGAATAAAAATTAAAATAAGTGAAAATCTTTGTTGTTGCAGATGCCACCCCCAATAATGTTGAACAAATACTTCAAGAATGTTGGATTCATGGGTTGCTAAATTACTAGCCTGGTTTGGGAGGTTCAGAAATCAGCTTATATAAGAAAACTAAATGCTTCCATTCAGCCTGACCTGGGAGAATGAGTGAACAAATATGGCTGGAATAAAGAAAGTACTTAGAGTTTAGAGTCAATTTGTAAAGGTTCTTAAATGACTGACTAGTATCTTTAAACCAACAGTCCTTATCTGTACCTATTACCCCAACTACTCAGAGACAGACTTCCAAAGTATGTCTACAGATGTTATCTCCACCGTATCTTCTTGTGTTCACTCCTCAATCCATTCCACTCTGGCCTCTGGCCCTCACAAACATGGAATTACTCTTATTAAGGTCATTGATGGCTTCCATGTTGCCATGTTAATGGATCTTTCTATCCTCACTGTATTTCTTGGCAGTAGCTGACAGAGTTAGCTCCCTCCCTCATGAAACACCGCAGGACTTTGGCCAACCCTATTCAGTCTTCCTTTCTAGCTCCCTGCCCTTTCCAGAGATCCAAATGACAGAGTTCCTCAAGATGTTACACAAACATCCTTTTCTCCCTCTACACATTCTGTCTGGCTAATCTCATCTTTCCCACGGTTTAAATATGGTGCATATGATGCTATCTCTCCAATTTACATCTCTGGCTTAGACCTACCCTTTGTATTCCAGTCTTTTCTATTCAATATTTTATTTGCCATCTTCACTTGGATGTCTCACAAGAGGCCAAAGTTAGCTTGTCTGATATTGAATTCTTATTTTACCTCAAAATATGTTCCTTACCTACTCTCCCTCTCTCAGTAAAAGGTAGGCTAAGAACCTAGAGAATGTCTTTATATTTCCCTCTCCTTCACCTCCCAAACCAGTCTATTAATTCCTGTTAATTTTGCCTCCAAATTATATCTTGTCTCTGTTTCTCTCCAATTCCAGGACCACCACTACAGACCAAGACAGCTCTTTCTCATAGAATGCCTCCTAACCAGTCTCCTTCTCTTTCTCTCTTCTAATCCATTCTACACAGAGCAGCAGAGTAAACTATTAAAAATGTAAACCAAATCTTGTTCACATCTGCTTAATACCCTGCAGAGTTTCTCATTTTAATTGGAATGAAATCCAAAGGCTTTACATGCCTTAGCCTCTGATTATATCTTCTCTTAGACCTCTCTCCCCCTGTTCACCATACATACACCAGTTGCACTGGCCTTCTTTCAGTTCCTAGAACAGGCTGTGCTTGAGAGGCTCTTCTCAAGAGTATTTACATGGCTAGCTGCTTTTAATCCCTAGCGGGTTTGGCTTAAACTACACTAGCTCAGAAAGCCCTTTCTGACCACTGAGTAGAATTCTTTTTCCACATCACTACAATTATTTTCTGCGATAGCATATGACTGGTTTCCTTCATAGCACTTTATAATTTCAAATGCATCTTCACATTCAGAACCTTTAACTAGTTCATTCTCCTAATCTCTTTATTCTTTTTTCTTAGAAGTGATTACTTCCTTTTATCTCTCAAAGGAACCTCACCATTTGTATTGTATTTTGTTTTTTAGTCTGTGTGAAGCTTTCTCATTCTTTTAAACTCCCTTTCCTCCTTCCCCAAGTCCATCTCCTTTCACTGCTCCACGACCAACCATTCTAATGTTTTAGGTATCTCTTTAATTGTATATGTCCTTTTAAATATGCAGTGCTAATTTCCTGGGCATGGATATGTAATTTACATAAATAGTACTGGTTTGTAGAGTTCATTCTATTTCTTGCTGTTTTTACTCAGCTACATGTTTTAGAAATCTATGTTGTTCTATGTCCATTTAACCATAGTTTCTAAGTGCTACATACTATTCCATTGTATTCGATCTCTTTGTTGCCTCAGGCTCCCCACTACCACTAACAATCCTACAACAAATACCTTTGCACACATTCTTTATGGAACTGCTGCTCTGGGGGGAAAAAAAAAAATCCAGGCATTTACAGTCCATAGCAAATGTCAGTATTTAATTTGACTAAGTGCTGCAAAATTGCCCTCCAGAATGCCTGCTCCAATCTACATTCCTACCAGGGTTCCTATAGTCTCATATCCCAACTGATATTTGGTATTTATCTTATTTTCTAAGTATTTTGCTGATTAGGTAAGTATAAAGTGATATTCCATTGTGTTTTTTAATATGCATTTTGCCAATTACCATGTGTTTGAGCATCTTCTTCTAAATCTGTCAGCTATATGGAATTTCCTTTCTATTCCTAATCTTTATTAATTTTTTAACTGAATTTCAAAAATAGGTTCTGGACTTTCTTTTAATTGTTTTCTTAGGCCCATGATCTTCTATTTTTAGCTTCTGTAATGTACTTTTTGGCATCAATCTTCTTTATTTATTTGATAATTTGGGGTCATGACCCCATTTTCCACAATGGAATTTTCCTATGTTCTAAGCGTTGGTGTCTCACCACAGAGCTTGGTGGCCTTGGTTCTCCATGGAGATTTCTGAGGTGTTGTCCTTAGATTACTGATGAAGTCTCCTGCCTGCTTTATTCCACATGGGCTGCTTCACAGGATTCGGTGCAAAGAAAATTCACTTTCTCATTTTGGAGAGTGATTATGTATTAATTAACTTTCTAAGAATATTGTTACTATAAGAAGAAGTGTTTCAAGCATGTACTTGCTCCAATCTCTCATAACTGGCCGTCTTTGGGGCAAGGGCTTTTTGTTTGTTTACTTACACATTGTCTCTCATCTACTAAAGTATTAGCTCTGTGAAGGCAAAAATTATGTGTGTTTCACACAACACATCCTAGTATCATTAGTACCTAGAACAATGACTGCCTCTGTTACTAAAAATATATTTCTGAATGAAAGAGTGAATAAAATATGTAGCCCCGTGTTTCCTCCACAGTTGGGATCTCGATAAATGTTAAATCCTTGATTTTCCCTCTTCTCCCTGATACTTAGTAAAATTACTACAGTGATACACAGAATGTATTAGAGGTGTGAAAAACAAAAAGGAGGACAAAGAAAGAAAAAATTGCCTTCAAAATAGAAAGGTGGCAATGCAAATACATAAAAGGTTTTTTTATTCAAATTTGTTGAAAATGAGGGGACAAAAGTTAAGATTATGAAAGAAGAAGTGGTGTTAGGGGAAAGAAAAGAAAGACCCAAAAATAACTGTAGGATGATTAGCTTGAATAATAGATTACCTGAAAAAGAAATAAGATAGGAAGTGTTATACATGTTGAATCTGACCTACTAAGAGGATACACAAGCTACTAGTTGTTAAGCAGGCTTTGTATGTGTAGATAAGAGTGGTTATAAATGTATACCTATAAATTCCAGAGTTATCTGCCTATTGTACATAATTGAAATCATGAAGGTACCAACAGTTTCCTCAAGAAAAAGGTATATGTAGACTAAACTAGGTGGCTGATAATCAAATCCAGTAAACCACCACGTGGAGAAGGCAGGATTACAAAGATAATTAAAAGGAAACACACCACCAAAATTGGTCATACAGGTACATTTTGTCAAAGGAAAGAAATGCTAGGAGTGAAGATCTACAAGGTCAAAATAATATCTTACATTTATCAAGCATTATAAATGTACCACAAACTGTTCTGTTTTAGGTTTGACCATCTAAGACTGGTCCAGAATGGCCTCAGATGATAAAATTGAATTCTCCTCCACATGTTTTTTATTATTAAGATTATTTTGGGCAGGGGTGTGTCTGTGAGGGGGAGAAGTTTTAGGTTCACAGCAAAATTAAGAGAAAGGACAGAGATTTCCCATATATTCCCTGCCACTACACATGCATATACTCTCCATTATCAACTTCAACCGCCAGAGTAGTACCTTTGTTCTAATTGATGAACCTGCATTGACGCATCATCACTACCCAAAGTCCATGGTTTACATTACAGTCCACACTGGGTATTATACATTCTACCGGTTTGAACAAATGGATAATGACATGTATGCACTATTGTAGTATCACACAGTATTTTCACTTCCCTAAAAATCCTCTGTGTTCCACCTATTCATTTCCCCCCACCTTCCTGGAAACCACTGATCTTTTTATTATCTCTATAGTTTTACCTTTTCAGAATATCCTTTAGTTGGAATCATACAGTATGTAGTCTTTTCAGATTGGCTTCTTTCACTTGGTAATAAGCATTTAAGTTTCTTCCATGTCTTTTCATGGCTTGATAGCTCATTTCTTTTTACCACTACTAATATCCCATTGTCTGGATATACCATAGTTTATTTATCCATTCATCTAGTGAAGGACACCCTCGTTGCTTCCATATTTTGGCAATTATGAATAAAGATGCTATAAACATCCATGTGTATTTTTCTGTGTGGATATAAGTTTTCAGCTCCTTTGGGTAAATACAAAAGTACATGACTGCTGGATGGCATAATAATAGTATGTTTAGCTTTGCAAGCAACTACCAAACTGTCTTCCAAAGCGGCTATACCATTTTGCAGTCCCACCAGCAACGAATGATATTCTACATCCTTGCTAGCATTTGGTGTTGTCAGCATTCTGGATTTGGCCATTTTAATAGGTGTATAGTAGTATTTCATTGTTATATTCATTTGCATTTCCCTGATAACATATGATGTGAACATCTTTTCTTATGCTTATTTACCATCTGTATATCTTCTTTGGTGAAGTGTCTTTTAAGGTTTTTGACCCGTTTTTAATTGGGTTGTTTTCTTACTGTTGAGTTTTAAGAGTTCTTTGTATGTTCTGGGTAAACGGTCCTTTATCAGATGAGTCTTTTGCAAATATTTTCATGCAGTCTGTGGCGTGTCTTCTCATTTTCTTGACATTTGTCTCTCAGTTTTTAATTTTAATGAAGTCCAGATTTTTAATAATTTCTTTCATGGATTGTGCTTTTGGTGATGTATCTAAGAAGGCATCACCATACCTAAAGTCATCTACATTTTCTCCTATGTTATATTCTAGGAGTTTTATGACTTTGTGTTTTACATTTAGGTCTGTGATCCGTTTTGAGGTAAATTTTGTGAGGAAAATGAGGTCTGTGTGTACATTCATATTTTTGCATGTGGATGTCCAGTTGTTCCAGCATCATTTGTTGAAATGACCATCTTTGCTACATTGTTCCTCATCTAAGACCAGTCAACTGTATTTATGGGCAACTGCTTCTGGGCTCTCTATTCCATTTCATTGATCTATTTGTCTATTCTCTCACCAATACCACACTATCTTGATTACTGTTGTTTGGTAGAAAGTCTTGGTGCTGATCAGTTAGTCCTCTGACTTTGTTCTCCTTTAATACTGTGTTGGCAATCCTGGGTCTTCTACCTTTCCATATAAACTTTAGAATCAGTTTGTCAATATCCACAAAATAATTTGCTAGGATTTTGATTGGTATTGCATTGAATCTATAGGTCAAGGTGGTTGGGATTTAAAAATATTTATTCTTTCTATCCATGAACATGGAATATTTCTCCATTTATTTACCTCTTTTATTTCATTCACAAGAATTCTGTAGTTTTTCTCATATAGATCTTGTACATATTTTGTTAGATTTATACCTAAGTATTTCATTTGTGGAGTGTTAATATAAATAGTAGTGTGTTTTTAATCTCAAATTCCACTTGTTCATTTCTGATGTACAGGAAAGTGACTGGCTTTTGTATATTATCTGTATCCTACAATCTTGCTATAATCACCTATTAATTCCAGGAGGGTTTTTAATGTACCCTTTCAGATTTTCTACATAGATGCTCATGTACTCTGTGAACAAAGACCATTTTATTTCTTCTTTCCCAATCTCTATACTTCTTCTTTTCTTATTGTACTAGCTAGAATTTCTATTATGATGTTGAAAAGAAGTAGTGAGAGGGCTCCACATGATAGATCATCCTATATCAGACCAGCCCAGGTTTGTTCATAGTAGGTTCAGGGTTCCAGGAAAGAGCAGAAGAGTGCAATGTTTTTTGAGACCTAGGATCCAAACTGGCACAACACCTCTCTTCCCCATTCTATCATCTAAAGAAAATTACCAAGGTGGTCCAATTTCAAGAATAATTAAATATATCCACTTCCCAAGGGGAGAAGTTTGCATAGTCACATTGCAGAGGACAAGACTGAAAGGAAGCCATAAGTTGGGGCTATCAATCTACCTCAAAGGTAAAAAGAACTTTCTAGGTCAAAAATCCTTTTGCAAGAAAGGTTGAGGACTCAACAGAAAGAGGATATTTTATTCTGGGTTTATTTTCTTGACATTAGAACTTGTGCATCAGTGTAGGAGCTCACTCCTTATTGAGTGCAGACTACCTATGCAGTACTTTGCAACATGCTGGAGACTCGGGATAAGGAGAGAGCAGCCCTATCCCCAAGATCTAGGAAAGTATACAGACAAGCCAACAAATGTTTATAATAAAGTACGGTAAACTTATGATGAAGAAGCCACAGAGTCAATGGGATCAGGGAAAGCAAAGCTTGTAACATAAGTAGGTATGAGAAGGAAGTCTGGAAAGGAAAAAATTGAACATTTAGAAAGAAGATAATTATCTAGATCTTTTTCCTTTTGTTCTAGTCTAATGATAAAGGGCATATCTGGGACCAAATTTCATCAAGGTTAAATGTTATCACCTCTCTCTTGACTTTCTTGTGGTCTCTGTTCCAACCTGTTTTCCCATATCCTGGTCACCACCACACTAACTGTATCCCCCATAACTCTTATTGAGTACATACCAACTAGTTTACCCTCTAACCACTTCATTTCTCTCTATTCTTCTGCTTCTAGAATTCACTGGGGTACTTACATCTCCCTCTCCTGTGTCTATGCTTCATCTCCAACACCTTAGACTTCAGAGAGAGAACAGATTTTTACTTTTGTTTTTGTTATTAATAAGGACAGTCCATAGTAATTTGTCTGACTTCAAATTCTCACATAGTCTGACTTCAAATTCTCACAACTACTGTGATGACCCCACCAAAAAGAAAAAACAAAAAGTTTAGAAACTAATGCAAAATTAATGCTAGAAAATGCTAGAAAAATGCCATAGGATACAATTAATTTTGCTACTCTTTAAATGAAAGGATTAGTATAAAGGACCATAGCCAAACGGCCTTTGATAACAAAAAATAAAACAAAGCATGTAAATACATGGCATGAAAATACTTGTAGGTGTCTCTAATAACACTTCTTTGGTCTGTAAAGTTGCAGAATGAAACACAAACTCTCTGCTAATTTCATTAGGGATCTATTAAGCTAGCAAGACTCTAATACACAAATGGAATAATTGCCTTCATCCACAGCAGGACAATTTACCAGAAGAAAAAACCATTTAGATGACACAATTAAGTTATATTTCTTCTCCTTTTACTCCAGAAAAATTAAGAAGATAAACATTAATGTTATTTATGAGTTTATTTCAGAGTTCTCCTTTATTTTCCCTTCTTGCCTAGTTTTACCATCATTTACTGTCAAGCTCCTTCTATGTACATCAGACACTCTTGGTTTCCTATCCAACAGTCATTGCCCCTCTCTTCCTTCCTCACGAACATTGGTCCCAGTCCTAGCCTAGATGTGGAGTCTTAAATATCCTAGCCCATCAGAATAGTTCCAGTCCTCACAACAACCTGTGTTGTGATTTTGTCCAGTGAAACAGAAGTGCAAATATACTGGGAGGCTTCTGGAAGAAGTTTCTATTGTCATAAAAAGAGACGAGGAAAAATGGTTATACTTTTGTTGGATGTCATCGTATCTCCATGTGATACCTGGGACTGTAGCAACCATCTTGTAGCCAAATGGGAAAGAAGCCTCCATAACGAAAATAGCAGAGAGACAAGATATAAGGAACCTCTATCCTTGATGACTTCACTATATCCCCTAATTAACCAACCTTGGAGCAGCCCTATTCTACATGACAAAATAAATTTTTTATATGTAAACTTTTGAGGGTTTGGGTTTTTCTGTTACTTATAGCAAAAAGTATTTCAACCAAATAATCCACACTAAATACAATTTTTTATTGTGAAATCTTGTAGGACATAATTTGGGCAGAGTGGTTATACATCAAACTGCTCAGTATTTATTTAATAGAAGGACCTCAGCACCATGGAATGATGAGACCTCTATAACTAAATTAGCTTAGTAGTTATCATGAAGCAATCCAGACAAACCAAAATCATAAGACAGAGGTGTAAACTTGTCTTCAAAATACTGTTATTACTATACTGAAATGTTTCAAATTTTGTGACTACAGAGACAAAATAATGATGCGAAGTTGTAATAAATTAATGATTTCTAGAGCCAATAAAATCATTTTTCTTTTTAAAATGGAAACAAAAGTTTCTTTATTGATATTGTACATAAAAATTTACAGCTGACATGTAAAGAGTAAAACATATGTTTCAGTAGCCTCATATCAGAGGCAATGTACTTTAGTAGTCACGCTAAGGAATCTGGACCCATTCCGCAGTCCCTAAAGTTGCTGTTGATTAGAGGAGCAACCTTTGAGACCAACATGGATCAAATTCCCGAGATTCACTGAAAGAAACCGAGCAGCAAAGACAGTTCCTCTTTGAAATTCTCACCTGTTCTTGCTGCTTATGACCAAAAATGTTGCAGCCATGGCTATTGCCATTTATAATCATGAAATACCAGCACTGTCTATGATGACAAAATATGGGATTCTGAGATGCCTGCAGAAATTCTGCAGAATAATACAGCAAACACTTTGAGTAGTGACCTAAGTGAGAATTAGCAATGCTCTGCCATCCAACTGTGTGACCTTGGGCACATCCCATCTCTGATCTTCCTATAAAACAAAGGAATTGGGACAGATGATACTCGCAGTCCTTTTCACGTCTCACATTTCATCGCTATTATCACCACCACAGATTTAGGATAGACTGCACGTTTTGATTACATCCTAGGAACTGGGCTAAGTGCTTTACATACTGGGTCTCATTTAATTATCTCAATAGCCCTATGAAGCAAGTACCCACTTTCCATTCTAAAAATTAGAAAACTCAGGCTCAGAGAAATTAAGTAATTTTCTCAGCACACCGGCTGAAATGTCTATAATTTTCTGCTCTAGATTGCTTATTTCGAGTCACTAACAAATGACTAAGTATAGAACAAGTCTGAAACAAATTATCATGCACCCCTGGTGTGGTACTTTGCTCTCAAAACTAGACATCTGAACCATGTCAACACATTTTAAAAAGGAAATAAAAACTAGAAAAAAAAAACTCATTAGTAGAAAGTGTTAAGATCCATTTTCAATTTTAAATATCTTTTTTTTTTTTTACCAATATGTACTATTTGCCTACCTAAAGAGAAATCTTTGTAATTTTTTCCATCATACTTTAAATGTGCATCTGTCTTTCTAAACAGTCTCCTCATATACTCCATATATTGCTCTTTATGGTCAACAACAAAAAAAAAACTTTTGAAATAAGTAATATATCATTTTATTTTCGGTCATATTTTTGTTTTTTTAAGTTTCTAGTTCAATTAACAGTTGGACATCCAACACAAGTATCATTTTATTTTGAAAAATGAGAGTCTGCTCTAGATACCACCCACTTGCCATTGTAAGAGATAGAATTACTGATTATATACACCCTTCTCAAAAGAAAGAGAGGATACACAATTGCCTCCCACCATTGTGATAGCACATGGCAATTACAATTAGCACCTAGAGAAACAGTACATAAATGCCATCCACTAAACTAACAGAGAGAGAGAGAGAGATTAGAGGCGTAATAGCCAAAGCAGTAGAGAGAAAGAACAACCCTCAGTCCTTATTCTGAGCAGAAAAGAAGGCAATCTACACTCAGAAGCACCATCTCAAGAGAAATCTTTTGTTGAAGGATGACTCATATTATGTCTTTTACAAGTTCTTTTTGCTCACTCTCCAGAAGAAACAGGAAAAGGTGAATATAAAATTGAAAAACAAAAGGGGTTTAGCCAGCCCACAGGTACCAAGAAAACAAAATATGATGACTTCACCAGTGACAATTATGACTTTATATACAGTGAAGTTTTAGAAAGACATGAAATTGATATTTCCTTTGGAAGTTTATCTTTTCCTAGGAAAACAGATTTATACCCATAGTCAGTTATCACATGTTGGTGGGGATTACAAAACATAGATGCTCTCATAATAATACAGGCATTGGGCTATAAGCTATTTCAACGTACAGATTTTAAGACACTCTTCATCTTCACGTCTTGCTAATTTTTTTTATGTTTAATAAAATACAATGTTTCACCAGGCATATAATTCCTTCCTCCAAATTTGTCAGTACTGTAGAAGAAAAGGAGGGCTGATTTTTCTATTTTTACTAATAGAAATTTATGGCGATAAAAATGTGTGCTCTTAAAGAGACAGGTTAAGGCTGATTCCTGCACTGCTGACTGACAGCTGTGGGCCTGGCTGGTCTGGGTTTATATAGATGTTTCTTATAAAAACAAATAAATACCCACATTTGCTATGCTAGTTCCTATTTTTGAAACAAACAACCCCCCAAAAAACTTCTGAGTCCCTGCAACACAAAACCCAGCCAACGCATGAGCAGAATTTGTATTAGTGTCATGGAACCATGGAATGTTCCACATATGTGCTTCTCATGTTTAACCACATATGTGGAATGTTTAACCACATATGTGCTTCTCAGCAATATAATCCATAAAGCATACAGTCTGCACAATCTGCAGAAGCATGAATTGTGCTATAAGGAAACAATATTTTTGAAGTTACAATGTTGTGATGTTTGTAGCAGGGCTGGTAGATTGAAAAGCCCATGAAGAGACAGTAATGTTTCTTTTGCACAAAGAAATCTACATAATGAAAGAGACTGTGGCATGTGGCAGCATAATGCATAATACTACATCATTTTGTTTTTTGTTTTTTTGGCTGCACGGCTTGCAGGATCTCAATTCCCCCACCAGGGATTGAACCTAGGCCACAGCAGCGAAAGTGTGGAGTCCTGACCACTAGACCACCAGAGAACTCCCTCAAATTCTTAATACTCCAGTGACTATCCTTATCATAGATTGAACAAGTATCTTTGACACATTTTTATCCCTGCCTTTGCTTCATATGTTTACAGAAAACAAACATACTGAGGGTTCACTCTTCTTACTGAAAGTAAAGATCTTTATATACCTAGGAAAAAGAAATCCAACAACAGCAAAATAAATAGAATAAGATTACAAAACATTTAATTGTTAAGGTCATCATCCCATATTCTGACAGTTCCTTCACTGGAAAGGCTTGGTGTCAGAATCTGAAAATACAATATTCTGCACCATTCAAGTTTCCAAAGGAACCCATCATTTCCCCAGTGAGCCAGTTAAAATAGTAACAATAACCATCAACATTTATAAAGTACCTAATATGGAGTGGGCACTATTCTAGGATCTCTGCATGTGTGTACCTCTCACCTAATCCTCACAATAACCCTTTAAAGAGAAATTGTTACTTATCCACATATCATGCTGATTTTCAAAGTAACCCATTTGGGGAAGAAATGAGGATTATTAAAGCCAATCTGGGCTATGTGTGGCATTTCCCAACATGGTCATTTATATGGTTGCCCAAGCAATAATTATACAGCATCATTAGCATCTATAAACCAATATATTGACAGGAAAATCAGAGTAGGTTAATGGCATCACGTCCCTGTCAACTCTTCTACCATGATATATTTTTCAGTTCTTATCGAAAATAAATAAAAACAATAGCAATATATTTAAACATTTCATATCATAAAAGGGTTATCTAAGATATGAACCATTGTCTTTGAATGTCCCTTAGACTAAGACTCATACAATCAATTCCTTCTATATGGAGAAGAAGTTTTAACTCTGAACAACTACAAATGGGTCCTTTATTAGACACTGAACGCTGTGTTATACAATCTGTTTCCCTCTTTGCTTGGCTATAGGGAAGATAAAAATTAAGGTCCTTAATTCAACTATGTCCACTTCTTCAGTTTAGGTTTTCTAGTATAGTATTTTCCTCCTATTATGAGATTAGGAGCTTGTAATGAGCTGTTCATTCATCTTCACTAGGCTTCCCTCTAGTCCACTGGTTAAAAAATACTATGTTGGGAAAATACTCCCCCCAAATACTGACATAAGTTTGGGATGGACACTGAGGAGTTATAGTTTCTAAAAGCTTCCAGGTGAGTCTAATGTTCAGCCAGGACCTAGAGCTATTAACACAGCCCTCTCAGCTCAGATCAAGAGTTACATGGAATGCTGTAGGATTGCTGCAGAATAGTTTCAACTGAAAAAAAAAAAAAAAGATAAAAAAGAAAAAATCAAAAGCCCACTATGTAGCAAACCATCTTGCCTTGCTTAAAAAAAAAAAGGTGCTCCAGAAAATTCGAAAGATCAGTCTACGCACCACCATCCTCTTATATACAGCATCTAGGCAGCATCAGGGACACTCACTCCCTTTTGGTGAAGCAGAGTATAAAGCATCATTAACTGCCCCTAATACTCATCTTGCTATGGAGGAGGAGGAGGAGTCATCATTCAATTCACTCCCTCAGCGAGGGGCACAGTAGAGGCCCTTGCACGCTTCCCTCCTATCTACTATGAAGAAAATGGTGGCATTTTTCTTGATTTGCTAAGTCATTTGCTGAGTCACTAAAGCTGCCAGGAGCAGGGAACCACACAAGTGAAAGCAAGCAAAGCTGAGAGCAGGCATGGCTAAGATTCGAGAGTCTCTTCAATCAAGAGGAAGTAGTGTGGGTGCTCAACAGCGCATGAGGACCCTAGAAGCAAAAGGTCTCATCTTTCTAATCTTTGGTCGCAAGACAACTGGAACTGTGCACACAGAGCCGAGCAGAGCCCCCAGAGGATAAATTACTACACTGCAGCTGAGAATCAGAACACAGGCTCTGGTCACTCAGAGAATCAATAACCAGTTTCACACAAGTACAGCAGTGACCAAGAGGGATTGAATAGCAAACTCACCTCCTACAGATTCGTGGCCACATGTATGCAGACATCCCCAGCCACCACTCCAACTGTGGATAGTCACAGTCTAGTCATATGATCACACATCAACAGTCCAGGGCAAGGATGGGAAAGCAGGCCCAGGAGGAAAGGAGAGTATGAGAAAGTAAGTTTGAACCTTGCAGGTTTATACTTTCCAGAAACTCCCCCTTACATCCATCTAGACTATGTTGAAGTTGAGACTGATCTTATAAATTGGAAAGTGGCTAAGGTTTGGCTATCAAAAAAAAAAAAAAAAATCACAGGATTGGGCTGATATTTAAACTGAAATGAAATAAAATGCAAACTGTCTTCTTAAGGAAGCTTAGGTACTTCAAGGCCAAGTACTACAGCTTGGGGAGAGTTTCAAATAAGAATACTTCACATTTGTGCATATCTAGGTGGTAACTATTTAACCAAGCTTCACCATAACTGTAACATTCTCCATTTCCATTTGTGTTTGTTAAAAGGTAAACTGAGGCATATGAAAAAATTTAAGAGTTTATTTGAGCACAAATGGATGTGACCAGGGCTGCTATAGCAGATCCTCAGGTGAACAGGCATCTAGGCTTTTTTGATTTCTCTGCTCCAACCTCCTTTGAACATGGCTGCCAACCTCAAGGTCATAAGATGCTACAGGATGCTTCCAAATTCCAGGAAGAAAGAAGGCAAAAGAGAAAAAATCCAAATGTGCTCATCCTTGTTTCAGTCCCTGTTAGAGAGATGTCCTGAAGTCCACCCGTGGCTGTCCACCTGCCTCATGATGGCCGCATCTAGATGCAAACCAGACTGGCAATGCAGCCTTTTAGCTGGGCATGTCACCAGTCCAAATAAATCCAGGGCTCTGTTACTAAAGAAGAGGAGAATAGATATTGCAGAGACAACTAGCAGTTTCTGGTACTCTTCCTAGGTCATGCATTTAGTTGCCATGGGAACAACAAGGAAGTAAGGTTGCTAGACCTGAGCTGAACCTTGTAGTGCCCAGACCATGTTCCAGTCTTTGGGAGACCTGCTAAGTGTTGAGATTTCCATCTTCCTTATTTCGCCTTAAAATAAAATCTTTTTTTTAATTAAAAAAAAAAGATTTGAATCAGGTAGCATCAATCTAGCAGATAGAAGAACTGCACAAAATGAAAGACTTTTATAGGCAGAAGGAGCAGGAACAAGGAAGTTATACTAGGCCAAAAAGCAGGTTGGTTATCACAAACTTACTTTCCTTTAGGGAAAGTAAGGCAGATTATCTATTATCTATCTTTCACTTGTGTGGTTCCCTGCTCCCGGCAGCTTTAGTGACTCAGCAAATGACTATCAGGCAGATTATTACTGCTGATCTGGTAATTCCTAATTGACTGGTTTAAGGTTCCATTTCTGGAAGAGCCAAAACTGTAATTAAGTCTCAGTTTGGTGATGTGGGGCTTAACATAAGCAACTCCATTTTGGACCTATTGTCTTGTTCTTAACATGCTTTAAAATCTGGAGCTCTTTTCTTATTACTCATGTTTCAGGAGTTTAGATTTAGTTTTTAATTACCTTTTAGCTGAAAGCTGTTTCAAATGACTTTCAAAGGTCATGATATACAAATAACATTCTGACATTTATTTTGGTCAGCAATGATTAATATAGTGTATGACCAGAAAGTATCTATTGAACATATCTACATACTACAAAGATGCACTATTTTGCTATAACTTGGGGTCTTACATGTAATAAGACACTGTATTGATCTTTGAAGTCTTGAGTTATTGTGCTCTTTTAAGTAGTTAAGAACTCATTCTCTGTATTCAGACATATCTAGATTCAAATACATGTCCTACATCAAACTAGCTGTGTATTTTGAGGTAAGATATTTAACCTAAGATTTAGTTTCTTCAACTGTACGCAGGAATCTGATAGGCACCTAACAAGGCTACTGTAAAGATCATACATGATAATGAATGAGAAGTCTAGCACTCTGGACAGTAGTAAGTGCTCAATGAAGTCAACTGTAAGTTACTATTATTTCTGCCATTGAGACAAATGGGATAAAAGAGGTTGAAAAAACTTTATGTTCAGGCTTTAACAGTAGATAACAGCAAATCTAAAACACAAGCAGAAGACAGGAAATATCTTGGGTCCCCCAGTCTATACGGTGGTTCTCTAAGCCATGTGAGTTTGTTCGGATCTCTTACTATTCTTTGGTCCTGGTTTGCAAACTGGGGATAAAACAAAGATTCTTGCGAGGATTAAATTGATATCTACACAGTGATTATCCTGATGCTAGGCACACAATAGGTGCCCAGAACATGATAGCTACAATTGTTACCTGTCAGGAGAGATGTCTTTCCCCTAAAAGTTAGGGGGAATAGGGCTAGAAAATACCTAGAATAAAATGTAAATGTGAGGCCTTAATTATTTAAATGTTGAGTGGAAGTCAGTTACATTTCCATTAAAATGCAAATGTGCATTGGAATTCCTGCAGGGGCACATTACAAAGAGGAATGGGCTGCAGAGTGCGCAGTAGGATCCTTGCGATGAGATGGCAGGCTTGAGGATAAAGAGTAGGCGTGGGTGCTGTACTAAGCTGGCGTGTGCTTTGAGAAGAAACAAAAAGTGAAAGTAGAAGCTACCAAAGGTGTGCTCCAGCACCTTGGGGATGGACAGAGGACACAGAGGCTGAGAAAATTAGTCCTCCTACAGGAAATTAGCTCCTCTGGGGATGCCAGGAGATGCTGGCTGACTTGGAGGGGAGGCCAAGAACTCAGCCTGGTTGTCACCATAATCCAAAGGGTAAATTAGAACCACGACCAAGAAAGCTTCAGCTCACTAGAGACAGTAGTTTGAAAGTGAAACATTATTAGTTTCTTAAGGATGCCGTAACAAATTACCACAAACTTGGAGACTTAAAACAAGAGAAATGTATTCTCACTGTTCTGGAGGTGAGAAGTCCCAAATCAAGGTGTCAGCAGGGTTGCACTACCTCTGGAGACTCTAGGGGAGACTCCTTCCTTGCCTCTTTCAGCTTCTGGTGGATGTTGACATTCGTTGGCTTCTGGCCACAGTACTCCAAACTCTGCTTCTGTCTTTACATTGCTTTCTCCTCTATGCCTGTCTTCTCTTCTGTCTCTTATAAAGAGCCTTGTAATTGGATTTAGGATCCATCTGAGTAATGCAGGATAATCTCATCTCAAGACCCTTCAAAGACCCTTTTTCGAAATAAAGGATTGCACTTTTTGCAATCTGGATAGTCTGTCAATTTCTCAAATCATCAAGTGCTGGTTTCTTTTGCCTTAACAGTTCCTTCCTCAATTTATCTCTTTCCTCTTGCATTTTACAGTAGTCAGAAAAAAAAGAAACCAGGCCACATATTCAACGCTTTACTTGGAAATCTCCTCAGCTAAATATCCAAGGCCTTCACTTCTAAGTTTATTTGCCACCTATACAGCAAGAATCACATTTGCTCTATTTTAGAATAAAATGTTCTTCATTTCCTTCTGAGTCCTCACAAGAAACACCCTTAACATTCATATTTCTATGAACACTCTGCTCATGACAATATATATATTCTCTAAGATGATAGAAGTTTTCTTATTTGTATTCCTCACTTCCTTCTGAGCACTCACTAGAATCCAGGCTTTTTCTATCACGCACCTCAAAATTCTCCTAGCCTCTAGCCATCATCTAATTCTAAAACTTCTTCCACACTTTTAGGCATTAGTTACAGCAACACTCCCTTCCCAGTACCAAAATGTGTATTAGTTTCCTATGGATGCTACACCAAATTATCACCAATTTGATGGATTAAAGCAACATAATTGTATTCTCTCTCAGTTTTGGAGGCCGAAGTCCAAAGTTAAGTTTACAGCACGGGCACACTCCCTCTGGAAGCTCTATGGGAGAATACTTCTCGCCCTGTCCAGCTTATTGTGGCTTTCAGAATCCTTGGCTTCCTTGACTTGTGGCCACATTACTCTTATCTTTGTGCCATCTTCACATTGCCTCTTCCTCTTCTGTCTGTCAAATCTCCCTTGTGTGTCTGTAATAAGTACACTTATATACATACATATAAGTGTACTGATAGGAATACCCAGAAAAACCACAACCCTAAGGTCAGGTCCTAAAAAAAAAAGAGGGGAGCAAGTGGGACTTGTAAATGAAGCAGCAAATGCCTTGTTAAGACTGGTCAGTGTTCAGCTACCTAGACACATGAGCAGCAGGAAGGAGTACTTGTGCTTTACTCTAATGTATCCTGTCTTCATTTGATCACTGCTGGGACCACAGACCACAGCAATATTCAGTTGTGCACTTCAGCTAACATGTATGTCCAACATGTGGACATCTAGAAAGGGTGAGAGGGAAAAGAGGACCACAAAGAGGTGAGACTGAACAGAAGAAAGGTCTAGAACTTGGAGGAATGCATACAATGAAGTAATGCACCCCCTAGCCTCATGCCCTGGAACAGTGAGCCATGGCCGCTGGGCCTGCGCATCCGAAACCTGTGCTCCACAACGGGAGAGGCCACAGCAGTGAGAGGCCCACATACCGGGAAAAAAAAAAAAAAAAAAAAAGGGACTGAAGGAAAAAAAGAAAAGGTGACAGGAGATTTTCAAAGAGGTAAAGCAGGGAATCCACCTGTATTGACATTATGTTCTCTTTTCCTAGCTGAGCAGCTTTCAGAATTTTCACTTAAACCTCTCTGAACTAGAACTGTGCCCAAGCACATTATCTGCCCAGTGAAACCCCCACCTCCTGGCAGGTTGCTGTACTGCTCAGTTTCTCAAGCCACTGCTTCTCTCCAGGGTTTCTAAAATCAGATTTTTGTGATTCTTATACTATATCCCATGCCTATCTAACCTATGACCTACGTTCCTTTACTGAAAGTTGGAAAATATTATTTTCTGAAGAGGAAAACCAATGAACTAGAAGAGTTAACAAGAAAATTAATACTTAAATGACCTTGAATCTTATAGATAAATGTCCTTTTAAATAAAATAAATAGTTTTCTTCTAGGTCTCTGAAATTTTAGTCTAGTGTAGGTTTTCATGGTCAATTTATAAAGCTCCCAAAATAGAATTTACCAAGAAAGGAAGAGAACACAAACTCAATGAAGGAAACAGTCATCTCCCTTAGTATGTAAAGCAAGTACATCAAAAGGCAACTCAACAGCAAGATGTAGGAGCAAGGCCATATCTTTCTAAGGCTAAATTTAGATAAATTTCAAATCTCTCTCCTTAACACCTTGCTAAAGAAAACTGGATTTCTTTCTACTATACTTACTAAAGTTTCTGTGCTTCCTGCCTTTAATGACCAACCTCTTTGACCAGCCTCTGCTGAAATCTCATAAAGATGGAACTCCAGTTACAAGCATAGCACAGCGCTGAGGTTGCTGACTGCAAACAGCTGTTTGGGGTCCAATGCCTAGATGAGTGTGCCACCTCTCTATTTTAGCTCTGTTTTAGAACTGCCCTTGATTAGACTGACCAAAGAGTATTATTTTCTTTAACATTCTTCTTTTCATCATCAATATCTTTTTTTTCAAAGCATACAGAAAGAAGATCAAAAGAGCTGAGGCTTCTAGTCTGTCTGAATTACCCTGAGCACATTGAATGACCTTGACTAATTGGTTTCTAATGTTTCTGCTGGCTTAGCACAAAACAGGCACTTCCTCTCTGTAGAAGCAATCCCAAAGCACCTGAGGAAAGTGAGTGGTTGTCCTGGTGGGTATTTTATCACCTGAAAACTTAACAAGATTCATCAGTTTTCAAGGATCATATGTGCAACACAAGGTTTAGATGTCATTAGAGAAGTAGACTCAGATTCCAAAAAGCCTCTAAGTACAGAATCAGAAGACTTTGAGTTCTTATACTTAAACAAACACACACACACCCTGAGGCAATAAGTATGCCTAAAAACTGTCAAATATTTGCTATCAGTTTAAATCTGCTGGATTATTTCAAATATCTCCCAGCATTGCTTGCCTGTTGTTGAACTGTTATTTCAGACTTATCTCCCTTATTCTCGCCTATTGCTCTATTTCAGTAGCCGCTGGAATACAGCAGATCTTACCAATCCCTTCCATTAATTTCTTCACATTGTTCATTTTTAAAGCCACTCAAGTAAAAATAACAGTGAGCACAATGCTATCACCAATGAACAAAACAATAATAAAATTATAAACAGTGACAAGGTAATAAAGACACTTAGAATATCCATTTTAAAATCTCCTTAGACACCATTTTTAATATCTTTTTTAAAAATTTAGTTACCGTAACTAAATTTTCTATTAGTCTGCAGCAGAATAAGTTTTCAAAGTGTCTTGCTGCCAGCCTGTCTTCTCATATCAACCCATGTCTCTTCTGGTGCTGCTTCCTCTGAACACCACTCCACGTACAAAAACACATTTAAGGTGCCTTTTTTTTTTTTTTAAGTGTTCCTTTACTGTAGAAAAAAAATTTATAATGAACTACCCAGATTTTCCAAATATATTTAATAAAATGTTGGCTAAATGGATGCATTAAAGTTATGCCATTGTCAGCCAAGATAAGAACAGCTTTGTTTTAGTGAAGAGATGCTGAAGAGATAGTAAAGGACTGAACTTAGATGAGAAAAGAAGGATGTTTCTGTACCCCTGTCCTTTTACTTTGCTTGCTCTTAAATAATGTGAGAGTGCCCCAGTCTGGGAGGATCCCACATGCTGCAGAGCAGCTAGGCCCGTGGGCCATGGCCGCTGAGCCTGCACGTCCAGAGCCTGTGCTCTGCAACGGGAGAGGCCACAACAGTGAGAGGCCCGCGTACCACAAAAATAATAATAATAATTTGAAACTCTTGTTAAGATACTATGAAGTATAAGGTTGTTTTTAGCTGAAATGTGGGTGACTGTTGAAATGGAAAGAGTTGAAGAAACACGTAGACTCATCATTATTTGATGGCAGAACAAAACATTATGGAGAACATCATAATGCTCAGTTTATCTCCCTTCTTTCTTCCTGTGATTGGATTTAAATGAGTACAAGTATTTTCAGTAGAGTATGACTGTACTACACACGGAAATCAGAGCATTTATTTTATACAACTGTTCGTCAGAGTTATTATTGTAACCCAATAACTAGAGGAATTTCCTTGACCTATCCAGAGAACATGGCCATATATTTATAATTCTGATTTCATCTTGGTAATAAGACTCCAGTGATAGTTAACACATATTTCCAACACAATCTTACACAAAATGCAGTATCATCTAAACTCCAAGTTAGATTTCATTGGCTCACAAGAAGAACATACCCTTTGAATCCATATTTAAGCATGGGACTGTATATTTAATCAACTTTTGAGCAACAGTGAAGTTGGGAATGGAACCTTAGACTCTAGGCCACAATTTGTACTTTGAAGATCAACTTGACAATAATTACCAAGTGTGACCAACTAGTCCTTGTAAACTTTGTGGGGATAAAGATAATATCTAACATATTTGGCCTCTAGCAAATTGCTGAGACAAACAACTAAGAGTTTTATTTTTCCCTCTAAAGCAGAATTCATATTCTACTCCCAGGTTTCTTCTGTGTCTACACAACAAAATATCTACTGTGGCCTCCTAGAAAGTCACATACTGTTTCTACAAGGGCTAAAAGAATTTTTCCGAGCTGGTCCGGGAAACTCAATGGTACAATAATCCATTTAATTCTCCCAAAGTCACAGCCTAAGAATCCTCATGCCTTCTTAACTGACGTTTTTACCTCTTTTGCTAAGCTTCTGGATAAAATACAAATGTCTTACAAAAAATTGAACTGCAAATCTGAAACATAAAATCTCAAGCGTTACTGGTTTCTAAGTATTTAACTAATTTGTTGTAAATGTAGACAAGAGGAAAATGGAAGATTAATTACATTTCCATTACACAAAAGTCTCGAGAATATTCAACATTTAAAACAAAGTACAAGGCTAAATAAATTACCATAAGATAGAGTATAATGTACTTCACAAGCAGGGCATGGAAGATATAGAATATTTTGGATAAATATGTTTTGGACCAGACAACATGACTAGGCAGTCCAATATCTGATTTAATATCAATGGTGCTTTTTTTGTTTGTTTTTCAATTCTATACTTCTTCACTGAGAGAGATTTTAAATGTATAAATATATCAATCAAGGAAGGAGCCAGAATACCTAATCTCTTATTCAAAAGAAGACCCATTTGCACAAAGATGACATTTCATGCTTTCCTAAGAACTGTCCATTGAATTTACATTTTTAAATAATGATTTTTTTCCTGTATTAAACAGTAATGCAGTGTTCTAATTAACTTTGAGCCCAAAATAGGAAAATAGGAGGAAAGGGGTAGTGAATGAAAATAACCAGCTGTCTTCCAATTCAAGCAAGGGTCCAATGTGAGAGACCATTACATTGTCTAAGATCTTCCAGGGAAGTATTAAGAGAAGGTCGAGCAATCCAATGGTGACCAAATAGACTCCAATCTAAACATAATAGTGACTGTAGACAAAGGTTACTATGAATGAAAAATGATGGAAATGTCATTCCAAAGAGAAAGTATATAATTTCATCTCAATTGTGAAAATCCCAGAGTAGCTCAGAGGAAACAGCTTAAGCCGGCAAACCTCTAATGGTTATGATAAATTAAATTTCTTCTAAAAATTTAATAATATTACATAATTTGTTTTTTCCAATTTACTTGAACTACCTCTTTATTAATCTAGTTTTATTTTTATTTAATTGTTTGCATGGAGAAGCTTTATGTTGAAGAAAAAGGAGCAATCATTACAAACAGAGGAGTTAGTTTTAATTTCAGAGTTATTCTTAAACTGTCACAGAAAAAAATGCACATTCAATGTTTTGTCATATGTTTATAGTCCAATTGCACAATGCCTCTTGTACATTTCATCAAAAGATGAGCATTTAATGATATATATGTCAAAGACAAATTCCTTCAGCTTGGAGTTAGTTAAAACTCCATCATAGCTACAATGATGCCACCAAGTGGCAAAAAATGTCATCTCTTAAAACCTGACATTCTGAGTAGCATATCCTAAAAGCTACAGTAAGAAAATTTACAATTTAACGGCCAAATTTAATAAGGTAGATCCTGTTATTTATAAAAGCTTATTGTCATCCTTTGGTTCACTTTATGACTTATTGTTTAATTCACAAGTCTTCTACAAATTCATTTGCAATGTGTCTTTTCCTCATTCATTCAACATTTATTAAACACTCAACTCTGCTAGTCACAGGAACTGACATCTAGAAACACAGGAATTCACAGGACAAACATTATCTCTACTTTCATTATGCTTAGAGTCTCACAATTTTCCACCAAATGTTCTGACTTATAGCTTAAATTATTTTTTAAAATTCTTTTTAAAGCTACAAAACCCAGTTTTGTGAAAGATTAAGGAATCAAAAGTATCTTTTCACTCAGTTCAAGCATTCATATGTATTAAAGAACTTCTAGCTGTGATCTGCAGCCTCCTGGAGAATTGCATAGCAGTTCTTTGGCAATACTAATTAACCACTATGTATTTTTGTATCACTATTAGGCAGTTAAAGGTGCACAGAATGATGTGCTTTTTTAAAATGGTCTGTTGCCACCTAAATGACATTTCAAAGTGGTATTGATTTCAGGAGAGTAGCAAAGATAGGTCATTTTAGCAAAGGAAATTCTGCCATAAGTGGTTCTCACTGAACACAGACCTATTATCCTACATATCAAAATAACCAAATTCAGGCACTCACTGAATCTTTTTCATTAAAGTAATTCAAATTCTGCTATTATTAGAGTGTCATTATAGGAAACTTTAATTATCACCATTAATCATCTGAAGTTCAGAAAAATGCTAGCAACAAAATAGAATCAAGGATCAAGCCAACACTATAAAGCTATAGTCATGAAAACAGTACAGTACTGACATAAAAACAGACAAATAGACCAATGGAACAGAATTGAGAGCCCAGAAATAAACCCAAGAATATACAGTCAACTAATATTTCACAAGTGAGCCAAGAATATGCAATGGTGAAAAGACAGTCTTTTCAATAAATGGTGCTGGGATAACCAGATGTTCACATGTAAAGAATGAAACTGGACTGATATCTGATACCATCAGAAAAATTAACTCAAAATGGATTAAAGGCTTGAACATAAGACCCGAAACCATAAAACTCCAAGAAGAAACCATAGGCTGTAAACTCCTTGACATTGGTCTTGGTGATGTTGTTTTTGCATCTGACTCCAGAAGCAAAGACAACGAAAGCAAAATTAAACAAGCAGGACAACATCAAACTAAAAAGCTTCTACACAGCAAAGGAAATCATTGAAATGAAAAGGCAACCTATTGATTGGAAGAAAATATTTGCAAACCATGTGTCTGATAAGGGGTTAATATCCAAAATATATAAAGAATTTGTACAACTCAACAGCAAAATATAATAACAATTAAAGAATGGGCAAAGAACTTGAATAGACTTTTTTTTTCAAAGAAGATATGCAAAAGGCCAGTAGGTACATGAAAAGATGCTAAGCATCACTGATCATTAGGGAAATGCAAATTAAAACCACAATGAGATATCACTTCACTCCTGTTAGAATGGCTATCATCAAAAGACAAAAGATAACTAACACTGGTGTGGATGTGGAGAAAAGGAAATCTTTGTACACTGTTGGTGGGATCATTAATTGGTACAGCCACTATGGAAGATGATATGGAGGATCCTCAAAAAATTAAAAATAAAACTACATATGGTCCAGCAATTCCACTTCTGGGACTATATCTAAAGCAAACAAAAACACTTACTCAAAAATATATCTGAACCTCCATGTTCATAGTAGCATTATTTACAGTAGCCAAGATATGGAAACTTAAGTGTCCATTGATGGATGAATGGACACACACACACACACACACACACACACACACACACACACACACACACAATGGAATATTATTCAGTCATTAAAAAAACAAAAAATCATCCTATTTGTGACAAATAGGTGGACACTGAAGGCATTATGCTAAATGAAAAAAGTCAAAGAAAGACAAATACCATATAATCTCACTTATATATGGAATTTTTTAAAAAACTTATAGAAAAAGAGATCAGACAGACTTGTGGTTTCCAGAAGCAAGGCCAAGCCAGAAGGTAGAGGGAGAGGAAATTGGTGGAAGGTGGTCAAAATGTATAAACTTCCAGTTATAAGATAAATAAGTACTAGGGATGTAATATACAATACGATGTGTATAGCTAACACTGCTATATGATATATATGAACGTTGTTAAGAGAATAAATAAATCCTAGGCGTTCTCATCACAAGTAGAAAACTTTCTTCCTTTTTTTCCTTTTGTTTTTCTTGTTATTGTTTCTATTGAGAAGATGGATGTTAGCTGAACTTGTGGTAATCATTTCAAAATATATATAAATCAAACCATCATGCCGTACACCTTAAACTTATAGAGTATATAACAATTATTTCTCAAGACTAAAAGGATCAAGCCAAAACACCTTCACCTTAAAACTCACAACCTTGAGACACATGGGTGGAGTACTACCTGCCAATTAATTCTTAGAAACCTTTCTGAAAAGAATTTATTTTCAAATTAATACCCCATTAACAAAATGGTTAGAGAAGAAGCAAAAAAAAAAAAAAAATCACTGCATGACAATGACAAAATTAAATGCTATGACTAAACATAAAGATACTAGGACAAGAAACTTAACACTTCATTTTCTAAGATACCCCCTACTTTATATGGTAGGAAAACTTGTCTTCTTATAAAGACACCAGGGACTATATATTTCAGGAGGATAGGAGTAGATGTTAGAGAGAAAAGATATCCCTAAACAACTGAGGCTTTACTAAATCTATATGCAAATTAAGTTATACAAACAACAAACATAGGTATACCTTTGCATAACCAGATAACTAAATAATGAAACAGCCTCCTTTCCATCTCACTTTTTTGCATCATTATTGCAACAATTCTTTTAATCAATTAGGATAAAAACCAGGGAACCAGCCTTGACTTCTGCTTCTTTACCATTTAGATTTAATCTGATCTCTTTTTATTTACCCTGGAATTTCTTGAGAAGTAGCTGGTAAAATCATAAGCTATGGAGCCACACTACCCAGATTCAAATTCTATCCCCACAGCTTTTACTTGTGTACCTTGAGTGACTTACTGTATGTTTCAGTCTCCTCATCTATAAAATGAGGATAGGAGTACTTACCTCATAGAGTTGAGAGGATTCAATGAAGGAATATGACAGAAGTGCTCAGAACAGTGTCTACCACACAATAAGATTTGTAAAAACATTGGCTCAAATGATTATTCCTTAGGTTTCTTCTTCTTAATCTTGGTCACCACCTCTACCCCAAGTCCACTCTTCATCACCTCAAGTTTACAACTGTCTGCAATTTGTTCCTCTCTAAACCCAGTGTCTTCCTCTTCCATTAGATCCTGAATGGGCCCTAGAGTCACGTGACTCTAGCTAAATTATCATTTTGCTTGAAGCTCTCAATGGTATTTCCATATAGTCCTTATTTTTCCAAACTGTCTATCATCTTACAGTACTTGGTGAAATCCAACTTAGCCTTTAATGCAGTAATTCCAAAATGAGGAAAAGAATGTCAAAACAGAATCTCCAGGAAACTTCTATTAAACTATACAGACCACTCTCTTCTCCTCTGATTAGGAAATCAACAGCTCGTGAGCCGCCTTGGTGTGGACCCAGAGTTCAAGCACACACGAAGACCAGACACTGATTTCACACTTTCAATAGAAAAATGAAGAATTTGGAACCTCACAGTAAACTCAAGTCAAGCTTCAAAAAGAGGAATAAAAATTCAAAGACGTTGGAACAGAACTCCAGCATGAAACCCAAGAGCTTGGACTCACAGGTTGCTCATAAATTCCAGGACCACCTCCACTACATCCACAGGTGGATGGAGGGCCATCCCCACCACCAGCTCTACCAGTGCCACCTCTACCCACAGGAGTTGCTCCTCTCCTCCAACTCCTTTACCTCTACTAAATGGTATACCATATCCAACACCCAACTGAACAGCACCCCTTATTCAATTTTTAATTTTTAATTCATATTTTTCCAGGTCAAATTTTTCCTGTATATACATTTATCTCCCCCCTCCAAGCCTGTGAGTTCTTCAGTAGCAGAACCTTCTGCTTTTGCAACTTCTCCCACAACAATTAGCAGAATCCTAAGTAAATAACAGACCTGGAATTCACTGAGTATGTAGCAAAATGGAATACTAAATGTGATGCACATTAATATTACACAAAGTATAAGGTTAAATTTTTGATAATCAATTAATGCTATTGCTATTTTTCCCTCAGAATATTTCTGCTCCTGCTTCCTTGCTCTTGCCTTCAAGCATGGAGAACTGAAAAACTGCTTAACAGGTTTTCTAGATTTTATTTGCCAAACACATTTAACCCTTAAATGAATTTAGAGGTTTCAAGAGTTTGGGTTGCAAATATATCTGGAACGCGGAAATATATTTATTCTGTACAAAACAAACTTGGGTGAGACCTTCTCAACCCTATGAGACTTGAAGAAGAAACATCTCTAGCTCTTCTGAGAGAAAGGTGGAGGAAAGGAGATAAGGTCAGAGAAGGCTGTGGGTCCACAAAAGGAGCCTTTTGCTGAGACAGCCAAGGAGGACCTCAAGGCTAGACCAAGAGGGAAAATGGCTATTTGAATCACAGGCAGGTGGAACCACTGACACATTCACAGTGTCCTTGTCCTATGACCTGCATAGGAGTTGCTGAGATAGTGACTGAACCTAAAGGGCCAAAGCAAGCAGAGTGATGGTAACCTGGGTGGATATGGGAGCTAATAATCAAGAAATGTGCTCCTATAGTCTTGACACTGCTAATGCCATTTAGACTCCAGCAGGCAAGGAATGAAAATCCAGAGTAGGAGATCTTCTACCCTAGTAAAAAGAGGGCTGTAGTTAGATTTCAGGGTTTTGGGGGGTTTTTTTTTTGTTTTTTCTGTTTGTTTAGAAAAAATGAAATTATATTTCTTGCATCTCTGAATTTGGGAGCTGAGAGTCAACTCCACTCCATAAGATTTATAGTTGTGGTTGTGGAACATGTTTTACCATTATTTGTCATGACACCGGGTAAGTGTCAAGCAAGTTATGAGCATTATCTCATTTGATTCCTACAGAAGATTATGAAGAAATTGTTATTTTGCCATTTTACAAATGAGGAAACAGACTCAAGAAATTAAGTAACATACCCATCATTATTTTTAAATGGCAGAGCTTGGATGCAAAACTGTGTCTGCTTTACTCCAGAATCTAAGCTCTTCACCACCACCCCTCCCTACCTCAGATTCCATTATCTGTTATTGATGAAAATGAAAGATTTCTCCATTGTTCACCTAGACACATTCATTAATTCTCACCTATAATGAATAGCCTACTTTTATGGAAGTACCATGACTGTTATTAGTGGATATTTGTCTGGAAGAGAGACTATTCTAGTGGGAAGTTACAGTCAAAAAGATATAATAAAACCCTAAACATCCATGTAAATGTGTTCCAAAGAACTTGATATAAATAATAGGCTTAAATTGGTTCCTTAGGTTGATGTAATGTTAAATGCTCTTTATAAAATATTTTTAAATTACTATTTAAAGATAAAAATCATTTTTGTTTGGAGGTGTATACTAAGAAGCTATCGTATAATTCACTCCTTGTAACAATATTATGGGGTGGGTATTACTGTCCACAGTTTATACGGTTACCTTGAAATGAGGGTCAAATGAGGATAAGAAAGGATAAATGAAGCCTTATATTAGTACTATATTCGAGCAGAATTTTGTAATGGCTACAATTAATGTAAGTATTAAGTACCTAAATAACAAAATAAATATTTTAACATTAAAGGGAAAATGTATCAAACATGCATCCTCTCCTATAGAGCATTCTTCTTGTCCAACCTTCAAAAAAGTAATGTAAAGCAGATGTAGACATTTTATTAAAACATAAATCATTTAAACTACCATACTTGGAAAAACCCAAGTTGTTGCTGTTTTTGGCCTCATTATTCTCATATTCTTAACTGATATTGTAATCAGAGATTCCTACTACAGGCCAAACAGGTCATGGGATGGCATTCCACAGTTAAGATGGTTTTTACCCTTTTTCATGAGCCAATTGTGATTTTTTTTTTTTTTTAGGGTTAATTCATAGAAAAATGTAGGTATGTTAGTTTAACTCACTTTATCTCAACAAATGCCTACCTGAAGCATTCAGTGAAATGGCATTCTTTGAATTGTAAATCAAATCAAATTAAACCACTTGTACTCTTCCTCCCTAAGGAGCCCCACCTAATCAGATGAGATGATTCGATAATGAACTAGTCTCTCTTCCTTTATGAGGCAAGAATTCCCTCCTATAATATTCTTAACAAAGTTTAATTCATTCTTTTCAAAAATACTGCCTGTGATGGGAGCTCAGAGCCCTATCAGGATGCAAAAATTATTCATTCTTCTTCCTATTGTAAAGAGAATCACCTTACCCTAACTTCCAGGTACAGTGAGCACTCTAGAAAGCAGGGCGTGGTTTGACGTCCACAGCACCTCACTCAGAGAAGGCACTCGATAAATATTTATTGGACAAAAGGACAAACAAACAGCAACAGGCCCCTTTCTCTCCTCTAGAGCCACACAGAATAAACTTATTATTCTTCTACCTAATAATCCTTTACATAATTGAAGAGAGAACTCTAAATTTTCACCCTCTCCTTTAAATCTCGTTAGACTTCATTGGGGAATGACTTCCAACACTTCAAAGTTAAATTTTCTTGGGGGGGCTCCTCCTCCTTCTAAGCATCAATGTTAAAGAGCTAATGATCTGTGGGCAAACAATTCAGTAGCCTTCAAGCAATATGTTTACCTTAAATTTTTTTTCTACAATGAATGATTATACCTCTCTTCAATTTGTCCTTTATACTAATTCAGTGAGTTATTAATTCAGATTTTTATATATCATATAGAGTGGAGAAGCAAAAAAACATGTTTATATGCAAAAAATACAAATAAAAATATATAAATATACAAATCTCTTACATACATATTATATACATATATACTAAATATATATTACATATTACATAAGTTGTATTATATAGTACCTATAAATCTATAAAATTATAAAATGTATGTAAGTTATCCAAATGAAATATTATTTTGACAAAAAATAAAAATTTTGAATGACTGATAGTCAGATTCCAAATAATTACAGTAACCTCTAACCTTCCAGTATCTTTAACTGATGACGAATATATCAAATCAGATCGTTTTCAAACTAAAGTGAACCTTAGAATTATTTAAGGTATTGATTTTATAGACAAAAACAGGGCTCACAGAGGCTCACTGAACCAAGTTTTACAAATACTTAGTAACAGAACAGGAGCTCAGCTCCAAGTCTCCTGACTCCCTGGCCATTAGCATCCCTGCTTGAATATTAAATACTTACTGGAACACAAACATATTTGTAGAATAAAATTCAGTAAGTTGAAAATGTGGCATGCCAGATGACTAGTTGCAAGAGGAATGAGAGACTGAAGAATGTTATTTATTCATCCTATTTAATGCCAAAATCAAGGAAACAGCAGATAGTGTAGTGTGGCATTTACAGCAGTCATCTCTAAAAAGTCCTCATTTGTCTTACCAAAGTGAGTTGAAGCACTTTACACAATCATACTACAGTAAGAAGAATTTCTCACCTGCAGATGATAATACAAGGACAGCGATAACAGAAAAAGATATTTTGTGAACATCTGTAAGAGGAAAATATGCAGTAGCAGAGCATTAATCAATACCAACTGGACACTGCGAGCCCGCAATGCATATTTTATTTAACCACTTAACATTTGACTCCAACCACATAGATTCTTATTGTTAAATAAACTCGAAACACTGCACAGCTCATAAATATAATATTTCCTTGCATGTGCATTCACTTAAAACAGTCTGTTTTAAGTTAATACATTTGCAAGCAACAATCCTTTATATTTTGCTATTGCTTGTTACAAACCAATTCCATGGCATCCATATTCAGCAGTTAAAAGGGAGAACAAAATATGGGCAATTCTAATACCACTCAAGACAGTCAAACAAATGTCAGTGCTTATTTGTAAATGAGAAGAGGGGAAGTTTGCCTGAACTGCTGATTGTCTCATTTTACAGTTTAAGATGCAAAAAAGGAGCCCCATTCACATTCCTGGGTAAGTATAAGTCCCAATGTCCTCCCCTTTATATATCCAGGGATTCCTTGCTAACTCAGCAGAACTTTAAGTGAGGGGGTGGGAGGAGGATGGAGAAGAGGGGGGCATGCCATGGGGAAAGGAAACAGTTTAGAGCACTGCATGCATTGGAGGGGAATGGCTACTAAGCAGAAGCTTTTGTTTTGGGTTATGTCTGAAGCGTGATCACTAAACAAAGTATTCTAGGAGTGAGGGTAATCACACTTCACATCCTCTAGTTAATGGAAAGCTCTCCTTCAAAACTTTGACCCTTGGGGTAGAAACTCTTTTTGATTTCTGGATTATGCCACTTTGTGTGAAGTTGCCCCAGGGCAGGGGTCAGAATAAGTTTCTGTTTCTAGACTGCTGGCTTGACGAAGAGATGGTACCATGAACTGAACCAAGTGAGGTAAAGGTCAGGGAGAAGCAGCAGTGGTTGATTCTTCTCCCGGAGAAGCAGGGGCTGTGGAAAGATGGCACCACTCTTACTGGTAAAACTAACTCTGAAATCTCTGTGACCTAAAGACTGAGCCCATCATTTATCATTGCTGATATGGAGAATATTTCTAGATACAACAGCTCTTCAGAGAAGGTTTTATAGTCATTAGCATAGTTTACCAAATCATTCTGGTCCTGCTGCCTTCTGAGTATGTGGTAGGATTACATTTCCTGGCCCCCTTGTTGTTTGGAGGTACCACAAGACTAGTTTGGGTCGGTGGGTTGGGAGGAGTGACATGTATCAGTTCTAAGAAAGAGTAGTTAATTGCCAGTGTGACACCCTCAGAGCTCTATTTCTCTCTTTCAAGATGACCAGTAATGCCAGTGAGCAGGTAGACATGTAAGGAGAATAAGTGGGAAATATTATTTTATTGTTTTGAGACTTGGGGGCTGTCTGTTACTGCTGTGTGGCTTAACTTTCCTTACTGATCCAGAGGGTAATCTTTCTATATTAAACTCAGTTGAGGGTGTTCCATACTTTAGGATACCTGTGCCCCAAGAGACCAGTTCTTTCAACTTACACATTCAGTCTCTTCCTAGCTTGAAGGCAACATTTAGAGGACTGAGTCAGAGTAGGTTTTTAGCACCCACCACCTCAAACACTTAAGGCCACCTACTCTTCCTCGTCCTAATTCTGGGCTTAGCCAGCACTAGCCCACTAGCCTAGTCAGGACTAGGTCCAATGTTTTTCTTTGCTCACAGTAACATCATCAGAGACCCTATCTGGCTCCCGCACACTGGGGTTTGTTCAGAGACCCCCTTAAAACGTATTGATGGTTCTTCTTACGCACTCCTTCCAGAACTCTGATAAGACATGGAGGAGCTGTTTTCCATGATATAGAAAGAAGTCTCCTCTCCCCAAGATAGAGTCCCTACCAGATATATGTTGGCATAACTAAGAGAGATTAGCTCCAAAGAAAAGTCCTAATAATACAATCATCTTTGTTTTCTCTATCCATTCAAGAATAGTTCCTTTTGTTCAAGAAGGAAAAGAAATTTAATCTATAATAGAATACCCGCTAAACTTTTGATTATATTTGACCTTGCTTTTTTCCATTCATTTCCATGCACAATTTTCAACCCTCACTTGATAGGCAATAATACTAAAGTATTTTGTGTATGTGTGTTGTACACATCTGCGTGGGTGTGTATATGTGTGTGTTTTCTGGCTCTTGTTCTTCCCTATACAATGATACCATGCACAATTCCAAAATCAAAAAGGCTCTAGAAACTGATCATTTTTTGTAACTCAAGAGGTGGCAAAAATCTGATATGAACAGACGTAAGGCTATTTATGGTCTTTATCTCACTTAGTATGAATATTCATGATTCACTGCAGAAATAGGAATTAACCTAGTTACAGACCCCACTGGGAACATTATGTAATATACAGTTATAAACCACATTACCTTTCACAAATCTGAGACACAACTGGCCCTAAGAGTTCCAGATAATGTGTTGTGGACCTGTGTCCCCTCTAAAACCTCTCACCTATCAAGCCCAGTTGTCACATCAGCAGCAGTTCTCCACTAAATTAGAGACACATATCAAATCTGACTACAATTGCATACAAATGTTCCATAGTTACGACCTTCAAAATGTCAAAGACAGTTAACCCACTCTGTGTGGGCTCTGATAGATCCATTCCACAATCAGAAGGTCTTCCAATTGTGTGCATGTTGTATGCAGAATAAAGATCCCCCCAAAATATCCACGTCCTAACACCCAGAACCTGTAAATATGTTACAGGTTGCCTTAAATGGCAAAAGAGACTTTGCATATGTGATTAAGTAAAGGATCCTGAGATGAAAGATTATCTTGCCTTATCCATTGGGTCCAATGTAATAACAAGGGTCCTTATAAGAGAAAGGCAAGAGTCAGAGAAAGAGATGTGATGACAGAAGCAGAGGTGAGGGAGGGAGGGAGGGAGGGGGAGGGAGGGAGGGAGGGAGGGAGGGGGGGAGGGAGAGAGAGAGAGAGCGAGAGAGAGAGAGAGAGAGAGAGGGAGAGAGAGAGAGAGAGAGAGAGAGAGAGAGAGACAGAGAGAGAGAGAGAGATTTGAAGATGCTACACTGCTGGCTTTAAAGTTGCAGGAAGCACCCACAAGCCAAGGAATATAGGCAGCCTCTGGAAGCTGGAAAAGGCAAAGAAATTAAAACTTCCCTAGAGCATCTAGAAAGAATGCAGACTGGTAGACATTTTAACTCAGCAATACCAATTTTAGACTTCTGACCCCCAGAACTGTAAAAGAATAAATCTGTGTTGTTTTAAGCCACTGAGTTTGTGGTAATTTGTTACAGCAGCAATGGAAAATTAATACAGTGGGGAAGGCAATTAGGATAGAAATGCCAACGTTAACCACTGATGTTTAACTAGCCTAAGACAATAACAGACTTTTTCCTTAAGGCATGAAAAAATATTTCCCTCTGGAACTTGGAGGTCCTTTTCCTGATTTGAAGTGGGGGGGACAAAGTAATACATCACAAAGGATATGTGATTTTTTTTCTACATCATTTATTTCTTTCCTTTGATTGGCACGAGCAAAAAAAGAAATTAAACTATTGGTAAATTTAAAATCCAGGTTTGTATGAAAACAGAAATGTTTTAAAATTTTGTTATGTAATAATTCAGTCTATATAATAATTCAGAGATCTAAAAATTCAGAGGCTCAAGGAGAATTATATTCGAATGCAGAGAAGCCATAAGAATATTATAGAATACAATAAAATATCTTCTAATAACTGTAAGTGGTGTAGACTTGTCTCACATAATATTTTCCTGGGAACAAAATAAAAACATATTTCCTTTTGTTTTAAACTCTCCCCCAGTTCTGAGGATATTAATATTTAAATAGCATTAATTAACCTTATAGTTTCAGCCAGGGGGTATAAGTGTCTAGATCGTATGATCATCTATGTGTGTCTCTGCTGTTGCCAGAACCATTGTTTTGTTTCAGCAGCTGGTTTCTAAAAATATCTGCTAAAGGAAAAGCTGACTTCTCAGAATTATAACAGTTGATAAGAAACCATTTTCCCAGAATTTAAAAGCAGTTTTGCTTTAAAAAAAAAAAAAATCACACAGATTTTAAACAACTGTCTCTGAAACTACACAAGGGGAGAATGATTTGGTCAGTACAATTCACTTTAATCCTCTAGCTTTCCTTTCTTTCACAGTTCAGTTTATAATTGGTAATTAGAGGGGAATTACCTTCTTTATTAACTAATAAAATAGAAGCCCCATGGCTAGTGAGCAACAAGACACAGGTCACACCTTTTATCTGCCCCTTGGTATTCTTCCCCATGGATTACCGTGCCCTGGGTTGTCCTGCTCCTACGCTCAAGCCTTTCCCAAGAGGTGGTGAAAAATCCGTTCTGTGGGTTCCCTTCAGCACTGATGAACCCAGCTAATGCTTCAAAGAGATGCCTTATTAGATGCTATATTAGTTTCTAGGGCTGCTATAACAAAGTACCACAGACTGGGTAGCTTAAACAGAAGAAATTTATTTCTCACAGTTCTGGAGGTAAGTAATGCAAGATGAGCAGGTTGAGTCTCTTCTGAGGTCTCTCTCCTTAGCTCACAGATGACCACCTTCACTCTGTGCCCTGGCATGGTCTTTCCTCTGTGCACACACATCCCTGAGTCCCTGGCGTCCCTCTGTGTGCCTGAATTTCCTCTTCTTATAAGGATACTAGTCAGATTAATTAGGTGCTCCTCTAATGGCCTCTTTTAAATTCAGTCACCTTTTTAAAGGCCCCATCTCCAAATGTGGTCACACTCTGAGGCACTGGGGGCTTTGGAGGGAAATACAGAAATTTGAAGTGGGGAGCAAAATTCAGCCCCTAACAGATGCTGAGGAGGAATGGGAGGAGATAAGCAAAAGTCTGTCACATAAATAAAACAGTTCAGTTTAGGGAAGTGTAAGTTACTGTCGTTGTTGTTGTTGAATTCTGCTTTAGCTAGCGTGCTCTTAAAACCCAGCCCATTCCATATTCCTGACCCAGAGAAAAGAGAATATCCAGCTCTTAGTCTCAAAGGGCTGGTTCGGAGCCACAAACGCCACACCATATTTCTTTCTTCCCAGATCCCAGGCTGCCTCATGGGGAGGATACTTCTAGGACCCAGCAGCCCTTCAATCACCCTGATGCCTCCATGGTCCAAGAAAGATTCTAACTCTACTATGGAAGAAGTGCCCTCTTATTTTTTAATAGTTTCTGGTCTGAGGGACAAGCCTCTCTCCTAAGCAAACAGCAGCCCATGAGGACCTTATCCTCAGGGTAGGGCTCGGCCTGCCCTGTGGAGGGATGGGTCTGACTGTAATCCCAGGCTGAACAATATAGGAAAAATCCCTTTGTCATAAAAAAGTATGCATATCAAAGAAACTATACAAGGCAGGAGTTTGATTATCACAATAATTCAAGGTGTGGCCAACACAGTATAGTTTTTGTTTCAATTTTCTCAAATGATATTTCACATGGCCAATAAATAATGTAAAACCTGAACGTTGAAAGCATCATGTGCTTTAGTTCTGACTTCTTTACAACATCAAAAGAATCAAAATACCAATATTAAGCAATGTTCCCTTTTTATTTTCTTTTCTCTTTAGTGCATTCTAAAGAAGAAGAAAAAAACATTTTTAAATTATCATAGTCTCCTAAAGCATCAAGTATAAAACTATAAACAACATAATAAGCAAAATTCTATATGTATTAAGGTCTATTTTTTCAAATCCCATACACTAGTTGAAAGATTAACATGGATTTTTGGAACTAGGGGGATATCTAAATGGGACCTAACAAATGTGTCTAAATGTTATGACTCTTTCAAAATGACAAATGATTCTCTTACACTCAGCCTATGTGTAGGCCATATGATTACTGAATCCCCAGAACTGGAAAGCAACTTAACTGTTCAGTTCAATATCCAACACACTATGAAAATCCCTGCTGTGGAATACCTGACACATTGAATTCAGTAGCTACCTGAGTGTCACCAATGCTGGAGAGCTTGCTCATTCATAAGCAGCCTGCAGCATCACTAGAAGGGAAACAGAAGGAAACAAAGCATTTTTGTTTAACACTTACTATGTGCTAGAGGGGATTTCAAGCAGATGTCGGTTTTGCAACCCCAAAAGATATACTTGACGCCAACATGGGAGATGAATTAGAGAAATAAGGACTTTCAGGCCAGTTAAGAGACTGACACCACAGCACAGGTGGTGATGAAGGTTTGAACTAAGCACATGAACAGTGGAGATGAAAAGTTTGGAGTGGAAGTGGCAGACAGTTTAAATTCAGTTAACAGGACTTGGTAGGGTTTCCATTCAGCACAAGATGTATGATAACACTGAGCCATTTTATTTCCCCAAAAAAACATAAGTAACAGATGAATTGTTCCGGCCCCACTATACTAACTCCAGCCCAGAATACAAGTTAATAGCAACGACAATAAATATAATAGCTAACATTTATTAAGTGCCTAGTATATGCCAAGCACTCTTCTAAGCACTTTGCATGTATTTTCTAATTGAATCCTCCCAACAACCCTGTGCGATGGGTCTATTATTGTGCCCATTCTATGACACAGGAACTGATACACAGGCACATAAATAACTTTCAAGATTACTCTTGTAATTAAATGGCAATTCAAGATTCAAAGCCAGGTGGTCTAAATATAGAGACTAAGTTATAGTTCAGCTCAGGACCAGAGTGAAGGAGGCTATTTCAGACAAAGACAGGGATAAAAAATAAAAATCATACGGAAGACTATGTTATTCATTTCTCATTTCCCCTTTCCTCTATATTCTTCTTCCTCTACAGTTCACCGTCTATCAGGATACAGAAAGACAGTTTTATTAGGCAACTGAATGATTGTGTTTATTTCTAAAGACTTTTCTTTAGGGATGACTGTCTCAAAAGAAATACTGATGTTTATCTTCATTAGAATGTAGCAGGCATACGTGATTATTTGGTGTGAAGGCTTTCAATAACATTTCAAAGCAAGGTGTTACCACTGAAATGAAAATTTAAAAAAATATTGCCAGTCATTAAAATTGAAGTAAATGGATTTCCAGTGTCCCAGTTGTTTCCAATGTGTTCATTATGATCTATAAACACAAGTTATTTAGGTTTGGGTTTTGAAGACATACTTCTTTCTAAAGAGACTGCACTTATTCTAAGCAATATATCCAATATTCAGAGGGTACTTCATAAAAGTCAAAGAATTATCAAAATATAAATGATCTTATAGATTATTAAGTGTTCCCTAGTTATGTAGTAGACAAAGAACAGAGCAGCCATATAAGGGTTTTGTGCAAATTAACAGAGAATGACAAATGTGGGTCAAGCAGCTAGACTCTGGAATCACCATCCTATATTGAGAAATGACCTTACAACATCATCTCTAACATTCTTTGCCAGCATCTCTTCCTGCCCATGCTTTATCATCTCTACTTAGGAATTTAATCACCTCTCATCAGAGTAGAGTGCCTGCAAATGATAGAGCCTTCCAGTGCGCCTTTCTGGCTTCCCTAGCAAACTACACCTTTTTATCTCTGATTGTTCAACAAACACTTACTAGATACCTATAAAAATAATAGGGATGAAGAGGGATGAAAACAGTGCTCCTGCTATGGGTATTTATTTTCTACTGGAGATGAAGCAGATGACAAATGTGGTGTAGAAAGTACTATGCTAGGTCCATGTAACAATCACTGTGGCCATGCAGCATTGATTATAGACTTAGAAAGTCCTCCCAGTGCATTGGGATAATACTTGAGACTCTTTTTTCTTCATCCTCCTTGTTTATTGCTTCTTATTTAAGGGGTTGGCCTTAGCTCAGGCTGTGTGTGTGACTTGGGTGGGTAGGACTGAGGAATGCTCTTTAAGTCAGAGCAGATGAGATGACATCCGATGTTTCCCAAATTATCTCTGAGTAAAGAAAAGTCCAGATCTTCCCCCAGAGTAACTGAACTTTCATTTCAGTCCCACTCTTTTAAGCTCTCTTCCACCTTCAATCTATTACTGATAAAAGAAAACCTTGAATGAAAGCTGGCTATAAATGTACAATCCCTGATTTCATAAAATACAACACTAAAACAAACTTCAGGGAAATAAAAAAAACATTATAAGTCACAGTTGTTGTCTATATGTATTGGCGAAAGGTTGACCAGTAGAGGAGATTCAGAAATGAACATATGTTTATATTTCATATTAGCAGACTCAGGCAATAGACTGCCTACTACTAAAAATGCTTTGCCATATGCTATAATGTAAAAAGTAAAATATTTGAAGTTAGATGAGCTGAATTTTAATCCCCTACCTACTATTTCTATGACCTTGAGCTATTTTTTTTTAATCTATACAAGCCCCAAGTTTTAGTCTTCACTGTAAAATAGAAATAATGTTATCAAACCAGCAAATTGTTTGAAGATTAAAATAAATTATGCATGTAAAGTTGCTGACAGTAGGGTGGCAAATGAAAATTATTTCACTGTTCTTTCCCAACCTTCATTCCCTTCCTCAAATGGTGAGAGATTTTACTTTCCCTTGCTTTCATTGACTTATCTCATTCTACATAGAGGATAACTCTATCCCTAAGAAAGTACCCCAACATACAACCTTCTGGGCTAAGATGCAACCTGAGGACTCTTACTTCCCAGCAACATTCTAAGTGGAAGCTGCTCGTTCTACATCCACGTCCCTGTGTTTGGGAGTTTTCTTTATCTCCAATTGGGCTCCTAAGCAGGCCCACACAGGATGTACAACCCTGAGAGGGTCATTTAATCTTGGTAAGCCTCAGTTTCAGCATTTATGAAGTAGAAATGATAATAGTCATTACCTCTTAGATTGCTGTCACAAATAAGATAATATATATAAAGCACTTTGAACTACGGAGGATATTTAGTAAGTACTCAATAAATTATAGTTATTATTCTCATCACCTGCATCATCTTTGCCACCGTAATTACGATTTAATCTCTGCTTTTAAAAGGTACAGTTTTAACATAGCCACATATTTGTATATCTCTGAATTCCCCAGGGGATAATACTTAACTTGTAGTAAGAATGGAACCATTTAATTTCCTTATAAAAGCCATTGGAATCTTTAAGAAGTTCCACAGTATTTTCTCAAAACACTGTAAACTTTATTCATGAAAGGAGGAAAGGAGGAAAATAACATGTTCCAGTTGGGTTAAAAGTGTTTATTAAAAGAGAATACATGTGGGAGAGGAAAACATAATTCCCTTTCCAGTGGTTAAATTTACCTTGACCTTATAAAGCCGAGAGACAAGCATTTTAGCAAACTGATGACAAGCATAACTTACACTTCCACTTATATTCTAAGATACAATCCGCACATGAAAAATAAACCTTGGAACAATAATACTGGCAGCACTTACAGCACAGTGAGTGCTCTGAGAACAATCAAGCAAACAAAACCAGTGTCCACAGAGCAGGGGGTTTTGTTTCATCCTCATGGTCATCCCATGCCATCATATCCAGCTGAAAGCTTCTCACAGGATTCACCCCAAAGACCATTCATGCAGCTGCTACTATGTTTGTATGTGCGTTATTTCTTCCAAACTCAACATTTTATAAGTAATCTTATATCTAATGTAACTATTTCCTTGATCATGTCATTCACCATGCTTAAGTGGATGAAGCTCTAAAAATAAGCTAGCAAAAAGCCTGCCAGAATATCTTATGCAGAATAAAAATACACTGAAACAAAACAGCTAAAAAATAAATATCACCGAACTTAAACCTGATCTGGAAAACTACAAGTCAGTGAAATGAATTCACTGAGACTATGAGGTAACTAAGTGGAAAGACAAGACATAAATAAAATGGTTATAGTCTACTTGGTTATTCAACAGGCATCAACAGAAAAATGTCAAGGAGAAAGATATTATTTTAAAACATCAATAGTCAGCTTTGTGCAATTTTATACTTAGTGCTAAGTTTTATGGATTATACATCTTCATTTGGTTTATTTCAGAATTGCCTTTTAAATGTTCAACTAATCTAGGTTATAAACGTCTTGACGGTAAGGTCTTAGTTATCCTCAGCACGAGGCCCTGCACAAAAAAAGCACATAAAAAAAAAAAGTACTCCCTCCCTTTATTTATTTATTTATTTGTTTGTTTATTTTTGTGGTACGCGGGCCTCTCACTGTTGTGGCCTCTCCAGTTGCGGAGCACAGGCTCCGGACGCACAGGCTCAGCGGCCATGGCTCACGGGCCCAGCTGCTCCTCGGCATGAGGGATCTTCCCGGACAAGGGCACGAACCCGTGTCTCCTGCATTGGCAGGCGGACTCTCAACCACTGCGCCACCAGGGAAGCCCCCCTCCCTTTATTTAATACAGTCAGTCAACAGAGAAGGAAAGAATGGTGGGGAAGGTGGGGGGAGAAATATAATACATGGGACTTCTCATAGCGATTCTCATGGCTAATTATGCATTATAACATACACTGAAAAGTCTCACATCCCAGGAAAGCCCTCACTTCTAACCCAAGCAAACTGAGATAGTTATCTATAATGAGATACATATTATTATTCAACACTCCATTAATTGCTAACTTATCTTTTTTTAAGATTCTTGATTACTCTTAAGCGCCTAGTCTTGTTATCTTGTTTCCTGTAAATTAATTTAAGGCATCTAATATTCTGAGAAAGGATAATTGTACTTGTGTTTAACCCCTGATGGAATTCTGCCATGTTCAAAATGTCCAATTTTATTTCAGATCAAGCCTTGCTTGCAAATAGACTTCTCTGATCCCATTATTTTGCTCTGCAGAATTTTGGAGCTCTGAAGAAGAAACTGAGAAGTTCCATCATCATTTTGTGTTGAGTTTAAGTCTTCATATAACATGGAATACGTTTCGAGAATGTGCCAAGATCTGCCTTTCTCATAAAGGACTTCATACTTTGAGGTACTCACTTCCAAAATGACATTAACTGCCACATTTGCTAAGATGGATCTATTTCCAATCTTCTCCAGAAAGAATATGGAGAGGTTTATGTTGAATATCTCCCTATTATCTGACAGCATGAGGCCAGAACAAATGTTTGATAGACAAGTATGCAAGCAATATTTATTTCCATGTTGTTACAGAATTACAAAGAACATATGGTCACTGCCAATAGAATTTTTTTTTCTAATTTTGACACTGTAACTTGATCATCCAGTTCCTTCATTAAATTTAAGAGTTTTGGTAGTAGATATAAAATCATTAAAATATAGGGAAGTGACTAATTCTAAAGTACTTCATCCAAAATACTCAAAATTGAATATTTGCCATTTTTCTGATAATTTTCTCCCAAAGACCCCTGGAAAAATAGTAAGACTCAAAGTCCTAGGCATCTTAAGATTTGGCTTGCCAACCAACCTCTGAGTATATTTTATCACCTGCCAATATTCTGCCCATTTTACTCTGCCAATAAAATGATCTTTGCCAGTAACTGAAGATGAATTTTAGTAGCTCCAGTGATTTGAAAGGGAAATTATGACCAATGAGCATCCTAACTAGGTCCATCTTTAGAGTTATAACATTAGTAACTGATCAATATAAATGGTTATGAATTCAGGGTCTAAAACCTGATTGCCTGGGTTGGAATCTTGCTTTTATTAACTACTCCCTGTGTGACACTGGAAAGTTAATTAAACTCTACCAATTTTTCTTATCAATAAGATAGGGATAATAATAGTACCTATGGAGTACTGTGAAGGATAATTGCGTTAATACATGTAAAACTCTTACAAGAATATACAACACATAGTAGGCTCTCAATAAATGTTTTGTTACTATTTCTATGGAATATTTAATGTTTTGCCATACTGATTATATTTTCTTAGTAGTCAAAAGACAGTAGTTTAAAAATATTAGTTAAAATAAAAACAAAATTTTCAATGTCTTTTCTTTAGAAAAAAAATACAAGCTTCAGATATAGTCAGGATTAAATACGTGAATGACAATGGACCTTACACTGGGAATTAGGAAAAAAAGGTCACTGCATTATTAAAAATCAGCAGTACAGTTAACTAGCTTAAAGTTAAAAGATTTTAAAATTCCACTGTGGGTAGACATTTAATTTACAGAAACAAAATTGTGAAGTCAATTTAAAATTCACCTCTCCTCACTCTCACAGAGAAATTCATGTTTTACAAAGTTTTTCAATTCAGAATCAGTCTTCTAAAACAAGTGCGCAAACAAACACATCAGCATATCAAACAGTGGTTTTAAGTTCAAATATGTACAAAGGATCCACATATTGGATAGGCCTTACAGATTATACTGAACAATTTTGATCACCACCCTTTCCTACAGAACAAATTGCTTCTTAGAGTGGTATAAAAATGTGAAAATATCTTCTGGGTATAAAGTATTTAGAGGAAAGATTGTTTGGTGGATGTTCTAAGGAAATAAATTTCTCAGGTGCTTTTACGAAAATATGTGGGCTGACTGGTCCTTTTCTCCAAAAAGCATGCACATGAGCTGATCACATTTGGGATTTACAGAGTGAATAAGTGCGCTTGTGTTTTAATGAAATCTTTTAGAAATAGCAAGAGGACTAACTAAAGGGGAGTTAAACTAAAACCTTTTTTCCCTAGTGTTTCTGTCAGGTGAACTGCGACAGAGTACCCTTAAGAACAAAACCACAGGCTAAACACATTACAATGAAAAATTCATATTAATAAGTATTAATACTCAGGGATAATGTTAAAGATTTTGAAATTACACACACACACACACACACACACACACACACACTTTGGAAATTGCTATAATATGCTGCAAAAAAGGCCACCCAATACTCAATGGCTTACAACCACAGGGTTTATTACCAGCTGCATAGATCTGAGGGTCAGCTATGGTTCCGTTGGCTTGGGCTGGGCCCAGCTGGCTGAGCAGCTCTGCTCAGGCAGTGGGTCCGTTAGCCTTAGCCACAGGCTGTGGGTTGAACTCAGATTTCCACTACCTGTGTTCAATGTGAGGTCCAGGCTAATGGATCTAGCACTCCCTGGGGACCTGATAGGGGATCAGTAGAGTACAAAATGGGGCCAGAACTTGAAAGCCTCTGCTTGTGTCATGTCTGCTAATATTTCATTAGCCAAAGTGAGTCATATGACCAACCCCAACTTTAATGGGGCAGGTAAACATATTCAACTCACACTTGGCTGAGTCCCTGACCCCCTACCTGGATCTTATCAGCTCCCCTTACTCTAAGGCAAGGTCCATGATTTTCATATTTTTGACAAATGGCTGGAAATCCCTGGAATCATGGTATTGACTTCTGCCCTAGGTTAAAAGTCCTACAGCCTCATCCTTTTTTTTTAAATTAATTTTTATTGAAGTATGGTTGCTTTACAATGTTGTGTTAGTTTCTGCTGTACAGCAAAGTGAATCAGCTATACATATACATACGGCCCTTCTTTTTTGGATTTCCTTCCCATCTAGGTCACCACAGAGCACTGAGTAGAGTTCCCTGTACTATACAGTAGATTCTCATTCGTTATCTATTTTATACATAGTATTGCAGCCTCATCCTTTTGATAGTAATGATAATAACCTGGTTCAAAACTAGGCCTCCTCTACCATTTGCCAACCTTAATCTTGTGATTCCAACTGATGGCAAATCCTGGAAGAGCTAGCCCCAGAGCTGGGTTATGACAAACCCCTTCCCTTCCCCTCCCCTCCTTGCTATTTATCTTCTCTCAATAGGGCTGCTGCTGAATTTGCAGAGTGCATTGTGACCAAGACCTTCTGGTCTAGGAGACTATTACAAAGGCACACCTGAAAATTTACCACTTTCGTAGGCACTTTCTTAGCCACCTTTGAATTTCACTTCTTTTACATGTACCTAATTTAATAAAGAATACCTCTTCTTATAGTAAATTTAATTATAAAATTATGTTACTTTGTCTTTGTAATATTTGGATTAAGGTGAGTATGTAGGCAGCTAAGAGAGTTTAGGTTTTAAGCCACTGGCCCAAGATCCCAAAAGAAAGATGAGGTGAAGCCAAGTTCTTTCCACTCTCATTTCATTGAGCATCTATCTCTGACTCTCCCTACAAGTCTGTTTAGTCTGGTATAGTTAAACCTGAAAAGTTGCCTGGTTTTCCCTCAAATGTTATTTATTTAGCATATCCATGAACTATAAGAGATTAAAGGCCTGTTTATAAACTTTTTAATCATCTAATAAAATGTACAGTATTTAATATGAATCTGATCATATTCATTAATGTGCATTGGAATAAAACTAAGCATTTAATCTTGGACTTCTGTTCTTTAATTCCCTCCTATATCATGAATTTTTATCTTCACTGACTTGCTTCCACAAATATAATAAATGCTTCCATGCCTATGAAGATTTTCTAATTTTTAAAAAGATTAATCATTGTATTTAAAAGTCCATGCTTTGATATATTTCATCTGCTAATTTATTCATGCAACAATTACTGATTGAGCACCTTTGGTGAATAAGCCTTTGTTGAGCACTAGGGTTACAACATCAAACACAGAAAGATGGTTTTTAGCTTTATGAGCAGAATCTCATCTACTACATAATACATCCTCAGCATTGATACAATTTTGAAAGACTTGGAATATTACTAATTTTGTAACATTTTAACCTCTGGACATTCTATTTGTCTACTGCTGCTTTACTGACATTCAGTATGCCCCATAGATGTTCTGCTATTGCCCTGGTCAAGTTTTGTTTCAACTATATTAGAAGGAGAGCAATTCATTTCACTTCTTACCTTTCCATTGTTTTCTTATTTAAATATTATCCTTATCTAAGGTATCTTTAATGAAACTAAAGGATTGTTGATATGTGAAAAAAAATATGCTCATAAATACATTAATCACAACATTTTATTTTGAATGCTTAACCTACATTTTCACCCATGCAATATCAGAAACTATTATTATTGCCCCCTTAAATTTAGAAGATTTATATATATATGTATATATATGTAAAATTTGTGTGTGTGTATGTGTGCACGTATAAAGTAATAGTCTTTGAAAACTACCATTCCTCTGGAATTCACCAAAATTCAATATGTAGAATATTAGGAAAAAGTATGAAAAACAAATGACAGTTTCAACCTATATATCTTTGTAACAGAAACATTTGATATAGATCAACATTTCTTTCCATTTATTTTCCACCTTTATAAAATCTAAACATTATAATTTTAGAACTTTATATTCCTCCCTTAAAATAATATTATTTCTCATAATACTTAATAAATCTTTGCTGGTGCTAAATTCACATACATCTGTAGAACAGCAATTGCATTGTGAACTACAGAAGTATTTCTCTTATTCTTATTTTCATTAAGTTCCTAAAGCAAACATTCAAATGCCTCTGCATCCTGAGTTATTATATAATATGAAGTGAAATCATACGAAATTATTTATATTTGACCAGTCTTGGTCTAGAAAAATGGGAATTTTCACTCTCCAACCTAACAGTTTGTCTGGATCTCTTCCTAGAACGTGAATTCTTCATGGCCAGGAACTGTACCTTATTCCTATTTACATAAGTTATATGCCCATAAGGTCTCTCTACACCTGAAGTATATACATTTGGCTCAACAAATCTTTCCACCCTGAAGAAAAGGTCAGTGTTCTTTACAATATTATAACTATCCAGAATGGATCACTCTAGCCCAGACTTCAGGTTGCTCTTAAAGAGTTATTACAAGGAATAATGAGAAAATATATGAAATCTGGAATTCAATGCCTGGCACATAGTAAGTCTGCAGTGTTTTAGTAGCTATTATTATTACTGCTGTAATAGGGGCATGTACAAGATATATGCAGAATTCTACCAGGGGTATAAGAGGAATGTATCAGCTAAGGCTTCCAAGAGGTATCTCAAAAGATTGGTTGGGAATTTTCACAGATTATGTGGGGTGGGAATTTGTGAAGAAGGGCCACGGCAAATAGCTAATATGGTTAGAATCCAGGGAGGGGCTTTGTAGATGATGTTGAAAGGATCAATTTAGATTTTTTAAGTAGCCTATCCTATTGATACAACACATTCAAAACTTTCGGCAGGGCTTCCCTGGTGGTGCAGTGGTTAAGAATCCGCCTGCCAATGCAGGGGACACAGGTTTGAGTCCTGGTCCGGGAAGATCCCACATGCTGTGGAGCAACTAAGCCTGTGCGCCACAACTACTGAGCCTGCGCTCTAGAGCCCGCAAGCACAACTACTGAGTTCATGTGCCACAACTACTACTTAGCTCATGTGCCACAACTACTGAAGGCTGCACGCCACAACAAGAGAAGCCACCGCAATGAGAAGCCTGCGCACCGCAATGAAGAGTAGACCCCACTTGCCGCAACTAGAGAAAAACTCATGCATGGCAACAAAGACCCAATGCAGCCAAAAATAAATAATAATAAAATAAATATTAAAAAAAAACTTTCAACAGTTCTTAATGCATTTAGAATGAAACATCTATATATCTTGTGTGATCATTCTTTCTCTTTAATAAACACAGTTGTGTTAGGATTCACTGAAATGCCCTTGTCCTTTGATCCAGCACCATATGCTTCCAGAGACGTTTCATACTTTGGTCTTTTAAGATTTCAAATCTTTGTTAACATTCCCATACAACTTAAAAATCATGCAGTGTAAATTATAGGTGAGGTGAAAAGTTCATTCAACATTACATTTTCAATAAACGTTTCTGTGTTTCATACTTTTATGCCATTTTCTTTGATGTCCTCTAAATTGGTCTTAAGAGTGAAGAATTAAAAATAATTTCTGAGAAGGACCCTTCAATAATTGAAACTTTGCATGTTACATTTTTTAAATGTAAAAAGAGAATCATTTTTTAAATGTAAAAACAAAATAATCTTTAAAATGAACTTTCCCAGCACTTACTATGTGCCAGGGACTGTGCCAAGCACCTTTTCCACATAATCTTATCAACTCTCACATCCACTTTTCGAGTTATTATCCCATTCTACAGATATAGAAACTGAGGGCTACCAAGTTAGACAATTTGTCCGATGCCCAACTGTAAGTGGAAGAGCCATATTTAATCCTAGGTATGTCTGACTCCAGAATCTGGGCTTGAGCAATTGATACTATGAGCAGCTGGGAGCTGAGTGTTACCCACCTGTAAGTAGCTGTTAACAAAGGCATAGCTGTATAAGCATTTACAATTTCCCCATTTATCCTCACCAAAGAAGATATAGAGATGGTAAATAAGCATATGAAAAGACATTCCACATGATATGTCATCAGGGAAATGCTAATGAAGATGAGATCCCACTACATACCTATTAAAATGGCCCAAATCCAGAACACCGACAACACCAAGTGCTGGCAAGGATGCAGAGCAACAGGAATTCTCATTCATTGCCAGTGGGAATGCAAAATGGTACAGCCACTTTGGAAGACACTTTGGCAGTTTCTTACAAACCTAAACGTACTCTTATCATACAATCCAGCAATCACACTTTGGTATTTACCCAAAGGAGTTGAAAACTTATGTCCACACAAAAACCTACACATGGATATTTAGAGCAGCTTAATTCATAATTGCCAAAACTTGGAAGCAATGAAGACATTCTTCATAGGTGAATGCTTACATGGTGAATGGTGAACCCAGACAATGGAATATTATTCAGAGATAAAAGAAAGAGCTATCGAGCCGTGAAAACACATGGAAGAAACTTAAATGCATAGTACTAAGTGAAAGAAGCCAATCTGAAAATGTGACTGTATAATCCTGTATAATTACAACTACATGACATTCTAGAAAAGGCAAAACTATGGAGACAGCAAAAAGATCAGCCATCACCAGGAATTGGGAGGAGGAATGGATGAATAGGCACAGCACAGAATATTTTTAGGGCAGTACTGTATGATACCATAATGGTAGATATATGTCATTATTCATTTGTCCAAACCCACAGAATGTGCAACACCAAGAGTGAAACCTAAGGCAAACTGTGGACTCTGGGTGATAATGACATGTCAATATAGGTTCACCAGTTGTAATAAATGTGCCAATCTGCTTGGGTATGTTGATAATGGGGGAGGCTATGCATGTGTAGGGGGAGGGGTATATGGTAAATCTCTGTACCTTCTGTTCAATTATGCTGTGAAAATTTTTCTGCTCTAAAAAGTAAAGACTATTAAAAATATTTCCCCATTCATCACTCTATTTTGAAGAATAAGAAGATGCTAGTTTTATTTGCACATTTGCCCTTTTTAAATGTGCCATGGTGAAAAGAGAAATAACACTGGGTCATTTCCAGGAAATGTAAGACTGTATAATTACATATCTATCTATTTTATAGCTAGGCAGTAGTAACTGATAAAGACATTTTTCATTTAAACAAACATATCCTAGTTTTCAGTAAAATCTGAACAAAATCCAAATTATGGATTTTTGCTAATAGTTGTAATTGTTCCTTGAAGGGAGAGGCTATTTCTCATTCATCTTTGTATCCTATACACCTGGCACAAGCCTTGAGGGATGGCACTTGATAAAGGTCATTAAGTTTAATTTATTTAAAGGAACACTGAAGAGACATGCATAAAATGTGGGCACCCAAGTTCTACAAGCTTGAGCAAAATATGCCACAATGAACAGATTTGCCGTAGGTAGTTAAAAGATGTAGACATTGAAGCTGTGTTTTTAAATATGCCACCATTATTAGTCTACTTGATTAGAAATAATAACAGATGAGTTTGTGCTAGGGTATATGCTAAAAGCTTGACATGGACTATCTATCTCACTTATCAGTGAAATGAGAATGACAGTTGAGAGTGAAAGTTCAGAGAGTTTAAGTAACATGACTAGTACGTAGCAAAGCCAGGATTTCATTATTTATTGTTATTTACTACTCTAAACCTACACTATACAGCCTCTTAAGAAAGAAGCACTTATAATCTATACATTTTCTCATTTATAAAATTATACAGTGCTGTAATGTAGTTCTGTTTATCCATAGCTAAAATTTGTATTTGTTTAGCATCATATATACATTACCTGACTGTCACAAAGGATGTGTCTTAAAGCCTCATCCTTAAATGGTTATATATTTAACTTCTTTTTCTATTTCTCTATTTATGTATTTTAATAATAGAGATAGAAGGGAAAAGGAATGTAGTGAGGAAATTTTTTTATTATCAAAGAGTTTCTTCAGTTACCAGCTTTCTTCTTCACAACTACATAAATAAGGACATTTTAATACCCTAATTAATATCCATTTTTAACTCTGCCATGTTTTTATTACCATCCTCTCATTAAAAATCTAATGAGCATTAGCATACTGACAAGGATAATAAATGCCAACAATTTATATCCAGTTATTAAAGCTAATGGTTTTCCCATTGGAATGTAATATATGTTTCAGCTTTTTTGCCAAAAACTCAATGATACTTTTATTTCCAGTTGACCAATTGCACATATAATTTAATACCTATTAAATGCAAACAGCCACCCAGAAATTACATTAGAGTTGTTACCCAAGCCATCAAGAGCCAGCAACTAGAAAGTGAAGATTAGGTAAAGGACTAAGGCTAGTCGCAGTGTGGAAATGATAAGCAGAAAAACTCCTGCCTCAGCAAAGTGCCTTATTTGAGCAGTCAAACCAAGTCATCATCTGACAGGCTCTGTGCCCAACGGCAGGACACATGCTACTGCTTCTCAGACAAAGCTAAGAGAAATAGCATTCTAAACATTCTTGTTTCTAAGAACCCTTCCAATAGGCAGATCTTAGCTCTCAACATTTTCTTGTGTAGTTTTCCAACAGCAAAACATTTTTTCTTGGCTATGCTGGTTCTGAGTTGCTAAAGTGATCTTTCAAAAGAAAGGGAATACTTGTGTATGTGTGGTGTATGTTTTTAACAAGATAAATTAGAAAAGCTGCATACATTTGGCACATCTTGCTGGGTATGCCAAGCCCCTGACCACCCTTTTACCCAACCCATTACTCAGAGTTGTTGCAGAGCTGGTAACTTTGAAAAACCCTGAGAATTTTTAAGAAGCCTGAATGATGTACCTGTGAAGTCTCTTGCACAAAGAAATGCTCAGCAAAGGTTTGTGTTTCCTTAAGTATTGCCACATAAGGAAATATTTTTAAAAATATCAAAAGAATGTTAAGTTTATTCCAGGTATTTCACATTCCCCATGTGTATGTAACTCTACTTTGCAGTCCTTAGAAAATTTTTGTAGAAATCTAATATTGCATCACATTATACCACTAGACTGAATTCTACTTGATCTCATTCTATTTCTTTAATAAGCAGCTAAATTCTAAACTTCAAAGTTGCTAAGATACTAAATCTTAACTGTTTTCAACACAAAAATGAACTAATATGACATGATAAAGGTGTTAGCTAACTCTACAGTAGTAGTCATATTGCAATATATAAATGCATCAAATCAACACCTTGGACACCTTAAACTTACACCATGTTATATGTCAATTATGTCAATTAAAAAATATATACAGCTAAATTCTATTTAAATTCTATTAAAATAATTTTAACATTTGTTATCTATAGTCATAATTTATAACAGTATGTAGTTTTCTGTTTTCTGCTTAGATTTCATAAAATAAATTGGAGATTCTACATCATTTCCATATATTTTAGAAGACTTTGGTAAAAACTGGAATTACTTCCTTAAAATGTATATTGGGGAAATTCTAATCTTTAAGTCTTTGAGATGAGAATTTTTAAAAGGGACAGTTCTTCGACAGATTTCTCAAGCTCCTTCACTGTTACTGCTTTAGTCTGGATTCCTGTAGGGACAGATAGTGTCCGTTGTTTCACCCACATTCCCTTTCTCACTACCACTACAGAGACTGAAAAGGTGATACATTTGCTTTCTAGCCTCTCTTGCAGTTCAGTGGGACCATGTTGTCCCAAGAAAGGAAAGCCCAGGATTTATTATGGAAGACGGAAAGTAGCTGGGGGAGAAGATCCTCTCTCTAGCCCCAGCCATACATTCCTACCTTCGTTGCCAAATGAGCCTTCAGGGTAAGCATTGCCCCCACCTCCCACCGCAAGCCAGGCTCTGGTAAAGTCCCCAGAGTCTTAGGTTTGCTGCCTGCTTCCCCAACTCCATACTCCCAGCCTTTGCTAGTATGACTTTAGTGGTTCACGGCACTCTCTCTCGAAGCCCACTTGCTTTGACTGTCTTTTACCCTTTACCTCAATTGAATCATAGGCTAAACAGTACTTTTTTCAGCCCAAGGTCTTCTTCACTATACTTTCCACTAATTCCTCAAAATAACTTCTATTACAGCACCTTTTTATACAGTTTTAACACACACGAGTATATAGGTACACACATACATGCACACATATGCACACACATAAATTTGGTCATTTCAATTAGGGGGAAAATAAACTGCAAATAATTAGACTGAAACAAAGATGTCCTCCATATATTCTGGAGGACAGGGATAACATAACTCAGGTTCAGAAAGATTAAAGAGGCCAATGATAACCTGGAGCAGAGGAAACTGCTAGAAAACTATTATAGAGATTCACACATGAGCAACTTTTGTGAAACTGAGGAGAAACTTCTGTGAAATGGAGGATATCTCTGATGAGAAAGATATACTGTGGAAGAAGTTCCAGGAGCCATTAGATAAATGAAGTGGATAGAAGGAATAATGGAGAAAGAAAACAAGGGACTTCCCTGGCGGTCAAGTGGTTAGGACTCCACGCTTCCAATGCAGGGTGCAAGGTTTATCCCTGGTCGGGGAATGGGGATCCCACATGCCGTGTGGTGTGGCCAAAAATTAAAAAAGAAAGGAAGAAAGAAAGAAAAAATACATTTAAGATTTCAATCCTGTTGGACAATTTAGAGAAATAGGTAAGTTTGTGTTGGTAGTGGTTGTGGGGAGGGACACTTAGTGTGAAATAGAAGGTAAGTATTAAGGGGTTTAAGAGTTGCAGGTTTGATATGAAGAAGTATCCTAAAAGAGAAAACACCCTGTTAGTTAATGGAGATATACAACCAAACTCTTGGCCTGGCATTGCAGATCTGAGAGCAAGTCATCAAACCCAGGTATGTTTCTCCGAAGCCCCCAGAGTAGACGGCTCTTCCAGCACAGGTGAGAGGAGAGGGCACAGGACATGAGTTCCCAGTTGGAATCACAAGGAAGAAGATGAAGCATAAAAGAAGAAGCCTGGGCTGTTTGAAGTATTGGTTTCTACTTTTCTTTAAACTATCATTTGTGGTCATAACTGATATTTTATCCTCTTCATTTTAATTCCATTTTTTCCAAATTGACTCTCTTTGTTGCATGTAAACATATTTATAACTGTACACAAAAACTTTATAAGATCAAGACTTTCATGATACTTCTATTGTTATTCAATTATATATAAACTGAAATTTTCATCGATTATTTCCAGTTCCATGACATTCATTTAAAAAGCTATGAAAAATCCGAAGTTGAGCATTTCTACTAACTACAATCTAAGTTACCTACTTCAGCCTGTAATATATATTATTATTATCTGGTATGTGACATTTAGGCCAGTTTTCAATCTAATTATTGGTGTTTCTAGCCAAGTTAATTTAATTAATTTAGCAAATAAAATTTCATGAGATCATCTACCAGCTACTTTACTGAAAATCAGTACTCCCAAGAGCATTTTCTTCATTCACCAGTTTTTGTATTCTGTCATCCAAATAATCTGGTTTAAATGCTGGTTTACTCTTTTCAGCCTCCTTTTGTTTTCCAACTCTTCTGACATTATAAGAGGCAGTAATCGAAAGATTTTGAATATAACAATGTCCTAGTAAAGGAGAAATCAGAGAGAAGTAATAAACCTTAAAAACAGAATATACATTGAGAAAAAAATGAAAATAAGTTAGCAATACAATTTAAACAGAACAAGATAAGAGTTGTATCAGGAAAAAATTAAGATAGTAGCAAAGAAGATCCTGTTTCATTAATCCAGAATGATCATATCTCAAGCATATCCCAGAGAATACTTGTTGGATGATTGTGTTCCAAGACCCAATATATTTGTAAAATCTGTAGGCCTTCAGCAAGAAAAGAACAGAACAGAGAAAAGACAAGGCATTAAAGAGTAGCTAAAGCATTCTAAGTTTGTACTGTTAAGTCCAGTGCATGAGATTAAAACTCTCTACTTGAAATCTCAAAATCAACCTGTTTCCTTATAGCAACAGGTTCAAAAGACATCATTCAGCAGGGAAACACAAGATAAATCTCCCCAAAGGCAGGCTGGGATTAAAATAGAAGTACTGAAAAAGTAAGAAATTCAATTCTGCCAGCCAGGAGGCAAAAAAAAAACATGCCTCCTAAAACAAGGAAAAGAATATACTAGTGTATTAAACTTAAGAAAACAAAAATGTGTTTTACATCAGTAACATGGAAACTTTTTTTTTTTAATAAAATTAGATGGATACTTTCTGTTGTGTGGCTCTTAGGGAAATAAATCTATAAGCACACAGACTATGCTGAAGATATATGATAATCTACTCTTAATCCTACAAGCCGTTGACATGTATATAGTCATTAGAGGGAATTAAGACTTTTCATTTGAAGTGGAAATGTGCCCAGCACTGTGATACGCACTGGGCCACAATGATACCCTGAGTGTGGAGTCCAGAGAAAGCAACAGTTAAGCAGTAGAATGTGGTAAAATAATGTGAGAGTGATACGAGGTGTTACAGAAATCATTAGAAGGGATGCCTCATCCAGAGACATGAGATCAGGAAAGACTTTTTAACTGGGAAGTAGAAGCTAAGGTGAGAAAGAATAGTTAGAGGGTAGCCAGGTGAAAGCGGTAATTAGTCAAGAAAGAGGGCATAACCCGTGAAGGCCCAGAAGTGAGAGAGCACAGAGGGCTCAAGGGAGTGAAAAGAGTTCAGCATTTCCAGGGGTAGCAAGCATATTGTTGGGGAGTAGCACGAAAAATCCTCTGGAAACTGGCATTCCTGATTTTTTGCAGATTTTTCGAACTGCATCACTTTGCTAATGATAAAAATGCAGTTGTTTTTTTTTTAATTGGGACCTCTTAGAATATATTCTGCAAACAGACATTCAAGTTGACCTGAAAATTCTTGATGCAGACAAAAAATAATACAGCATTAAATGAAGAAAAAGAGCAAAATGGATATGTCGGCTATAAACACAGTTAATCAAAAGAACCAAAACCAAAACCAAAAAACTACACACCCACACAAGTCCCATCAAGGAACAAGAGAGTGAGGAAACACAAATCTACAAATTAAATTTGAATAGTTGATTTTGTAAAATTTAAATTGGAAAGGAAAATTTTCATAATTTAAATACGATTTGAATTACTATATATATAAAAAGAAATCATACGGATAGACACAAAAGTGCCACAGGAAAAGGAAAAAAAGTAGAGACATAGATAACAAAAGTGGGTGCAGGGTTGTGGGAGGGAAGCACCAAGAGGGACAGAGAATACATAAGTATGTTCTCCAGGTTAGTATTAGCAATGGGTGAGTCATCACCTACCAATGCAGATCAGATAATTATCACCTCATTTCCTGTGCTTTTACTATGCCTAATGCTTTTCCTTCACAAACTAATTTAATTTTTGAAAGAACTCTGAAATAGGAGTTACTATTCCAGTTTTATAGATAAAAGCCTTAGAGAATGTATAAAATTAGCCACAGGTTGCCCAGGTGTTTATTTTTCATTAGGTATAATTGACATATAACATTATATTAGTTTCAAGTGTATAATGTAACAGCTAACATCATATTCAATGGTGAAAAGCTGAAAGCTTTTCCTCTAAGATCAGAAACAAGACAAGGATGCCCACCCTTTTTTTTTTTTTTCCAATAGAGCATTGGGGGTTCTAGCTGGAGCAATTAGGCCAGAAAAAAAACAAAAGGCATCCAAACTGAAAAGGGAAAAGTAAGTAAAACTGTCACTATTTGCAGATGACATGATTTTATACATGGAAAACCCTAAAGACTCTACCAAAAAAACTGTGAGGAAAAACTCAGTAAAGTTGCTGGATACAAAATCGATATACAAATATCTGTTGCATTTTTATACACTAACAACCAACTATCAGAAAAAGAAATTAAGAAAACAATCCCATTTACAACTGCATCAAAAAGAATAGAATACCTAGGAATAAATTTAAGCAAAAAGATGAAAGATCTGTACGCTGAAAACTATAAGACGTTGATGAACGAAACTGAAGATGACACAAATTGAAGGATATTCTGCACTCACAGATGGGAAGAATATTGTCAAAACGTCCATATTCTCCAAAGCAATCTACAGATTCAGTTCAATCCCTATCAAAATTTCAATGTAATTATTCACAGAAATGGAACAAACAATCCTAAAATTTGTACAGAAACACAAAAGGTCCCAAATAGCCAAAGCAATCTTGAGAAAGAAGTACAAAGCTGAAGATATCACATGTCCTGATTTCAAACTATACTACAAAACAGTGTGGTATTGGCATTAAAAACAGACAGATCAACAGAACTGAATAGAGAGCCCAGAAATAAATCCATGTATATATGGTCAATTAATTTACGACAAAGGAGGTAAGAATATACAATAGGGAAAGGACATCCCAGGTATTTAACACCTAAACTCATGTAAGGTACTTATTCCTGCTGGAGGAGAATATATATGACTGAGAAGAGTGACTAATGTGATTATCTGAAGATCTGGCCTCAACAGTCCTCTAAAACATACCAAATAGGGATGAGAACATGGATTTTCAGAAAATCTTTAAGGGACATCCTTAAGTGACTGGTTCATTTTAGCATTCCTTGATAAGACAAGAAAAGATCTAGATTTAAGTTTTGCTCAGTCCAACTGTCTTCATGGTTCACGGAGTCTAACCCTGGTCAGCTGTATTGCACATATACACTGATATTCACAAGGAAATTTGGGTGAGAGTGAATGCTAACAAAAAGTTTCCTCATGTCAGTTCAAAGCCTCCTGAGGGAGGTCAAAGCTTCTTTCTGTGTATAGAAGTAACTGTGGAGACCATGGTCACCAGTCTACCTCAGACTGTGCATCCAAGTCCTTAGTTCTAAATCCTGCGTATTAAGATCACCTGGGGGCTTTTAAAAACTACTGATGCCTAGGACACACTTCCAGAGATTCTGAATCAATTAATCTTGGTGTGGTCCAAGCACTGATAATTTTCAAATCTCCTCATGTGTTAAAGAACATCCAGGGTTGAGAACCACTGAGCCAACCCAATCAAGATAACCCCATTGCCATAGCCAGTGAATGCTTTGGGAATGGGCATGAGACCCAACACTGGCCAGTGAAACATGGAGAAAATATTTTGGAGCAATTCTGGGAAATGCTTCCTAGATCTTAAAAATAGAAACAAGGAAAGACACAGTTCCTCTTATTTTGGATATCATGTCATGTCTGGACTTGATACATAGAACTACAGTAAGCATCTTGCTTCCTAAGAAAAACCAGTTGTAAGACAATGTGAAAGACAAGAGAATGAAAAGACTAAAGGAAATAAGGTCTTGATATTATTGATGTATGGGATCCATATTGACTCTGGACTTCCAATTATGAGAAATATTAGATTTCCTTCTTGCTCCTTATTTGAGTCAGGTTACTTGTTACTTGCACTCAAAATCATCCTCACTGATCTAGCACGTTATACTAATAACTATACCCCATATTTGTGTGTCCAAATAATTTGGCAGTACATTAAAAAGTTACCTCACTTTTATTATTGCTCATGATTAATTATGTCATTGTTACCAACACAGTCCAGACCATTCAAGTTTAAAAATGTGTGAGAATGTATTCTATTTAGAACTTTCCTTCCAATTCAGGACCTAGAAATTAGAAATAAGCCATTTTTTTTCTGAGTTTATTCTACTATGCTCATCTAGCTTAGCCCAATGCCTAATACTATAACAAGTATAAGTAGTTCCAAGAACCTACTAACATTAAGTAATCTTGCTTCCTCGTCATTCATTTGTGCAGACAGTCAGTCAGCAAACACTTACTGAGCATTTTCTATGGACCAGACATCATGCTCGTGTTGGGATATAAAGATTTTAAAACATGTTACCTGCTCTTGAGAAGGTCACAGTCTACTAAGAGAAGCATATATAAACAGATAATTACAATACCATGTGATTAATTTACGATGGAGGCTAATAAGATAATTTTTGCAAAACAGCCAAGGCAGGTTTGCAAGCAAGCAACAAAAAAGTCTTATTAATTCATACTTTTATTGAAAGCTCCAAATATCCCTTAGAAATAACTTCAATACCTCCTAGGGAAATAGGAAAACAAATAAAAAGTGAAAGCTCAGTGGTCAACATGAATAAAGGACAGAAATGAGATACCTCAATTGTAGAATTAGGATTCTAATTTCAAAACAATATGAAAGTACAAAAACGTTGACAGATGGATTTATTTTAAACATCAGGGGAAGTTGTTCTCAAAACTGAATGCTTTGCACAACTGTTTTATTTGAAGCAGAAGGGCACTAATGAAATTGCCTATTCTGAAAGTCATAAATAAAAGCAAAATATCCCTATAACTTTAGGTATCAATTTTCCACATCAATCATCACTGTTTTGCTAGAAAACTAGTGTTGCTCTAGTGTTTTTCCCATTCCTCAGAAATCTTGGTTTTGCATAATATAACTTCAGAAACAACTGTCAAAAATACAACTGATTTGATTATACCCAAGATTTCTAAGACTGAATAAACAAGCACTTTATAGAAATAGTTCATTTTATAAAATTTCAATGTTTTCTTCTGTTTCTCTTCTGACTCATAATAGGACAAACATTGACTATAGGAAAGAAATAATAGACTACATTAGGTTCTCAGATGCAGGTGCTCTTTGATACAATTTTAAATCCTAATATATGAATTCAAAATCTTCTTTTGTCAGTTCATAAAAATATTTGATCAGACACTTGAGGCTGAGCAAAAAAATGGCTCAGCCTAAATATTTAGAATATTAACTGCTGCTTTAAGAGCAGTTAATATTCTAAATACCCCATCCAATTTTAAAGTTTTTCATGATTAAGATGATAGTGTCTTGTGTATGCATGTATTTGGTTATCCTGTCCTTGAAAAACACTCTAAAAAATAAACTGAAATTATTGGTTGTCATTTCAAAAAGTGATTATGTTGTATCTGCAAAATTGGTTTTGCCTAAGGAGTATGCGTCCTAATAGTAAAATTGATTCTTAAATGTTATCTTATACTCTTTCAGCAAAAAAATAAAAATGGTTAGAGAATTTGATCCTCCAACTACAAATTCTTTCACTGAAATCCTCCTCCTCCCTAAAATCATAAGTCTGAACCTTTAGAAAGACCAAAAAGGATTTATACTTTGGACCTGATAAGGATGACTTGCAATTATCCCAGCCCATCTTCTGAGTGCCTGGATTGATATGTAGGTCTTGAGGAATCCAGCAAGTCTACAGACTATACTATTGAAGTTGTCCTCAACTTCTTTTATCTGGAAGATTCAATTAAGGTTTATGACAAATCCATTAAATGTAGGAAACAAACTCCATTCTGGAGCTGTCAAAAAAGGAGCAGAGGATAATCTAGGTAAGGGAGCCTTAGGCATGCCTGACACTAGTCAGATATCATTGTCAGGTGATAGTCCTAGGAGTTATATGGACTCAACGACTGACTGACAGCTCATTGGTAGACCTTTCAGTGTGGGAATAGTACAATACTAGAGGTCCAGGGATGATGGGTATAACTATCATCAACTCACTACTCATTTTATGTAGTTCTGTATATTTTCAACTCTTCAAACTAAGTATCACCTAGTGGCTTCCCTCATATTGCACAGAGACTGTGTGTGCTATTAACTTTCATGATAGACAACAGGATTTGCCCTGTGTTGGCCTTTAAAGATTCTTGATGTCGGGGCTTCCCTGGTGGCGCAGTGGTTGGGGGTCCGCCTGCCGATGCAGGGGATGTGGGTTCGTGCCCCGGTCCGGGAGGGTCCCACATGCCGCAGAGCGGCTGGGCCCGTGAGCCATGGCCTCTGAGCCTGCACGTCCGGTCTTGATGTCAACTAATTTATTATTTAAAAGCTTTTGACGCTTAAGTATATTTCCAAATAACCATTTTTTGATGAAACCAATGTTTTGATATAATTGGGGTATTACTTTAAAAATTCTGTTTAATAGACCATGCATCTTTATCTCTGATGTATAAACCATTTGAAGTAGAGAATCATATTTTGAAGTACTAAAGATAGCTCAAACATTACCCCTTCACACACACACACACACACACACACACACACAGAGACGCGCGCGCGCGAGCGTCCCTGTTGTCAAGGAACCCTAAGAGTCCAGATTAAGAGCCAGGCATCTAACAGATTTTCAAATGTCCCCTCTGAACACTGAAACTGGCCAAAGAACATATTTTTCATATTATATTGTGTAAGTATTCATATTTATATAGAAAATTTTTGCCAAAAACTCTAAGTAATTTTATACTTTATTACACTTATGAAGATAGTGAGGTTGGTAGAATCAATTTATAGGAAGGGAATTATGTTCAAAACATAGTCTTAAAGTTTAGATTTTTCAGGAAAGACTTTTTTTTTTTTTTTTAACTTGGCCGTGCCATGCTGCGTGTGGGATCTCAGTTCCCTGACCAGGCATGGAACCCATGCCCCCTGCACTGGAAACACAGAGTCTTAACCACTGGACCACCAGGGAAGTCCCTAAGGAAAGACTATTTGGCACTCATAACCCAGGCAGAGATGAGATTCCCAGTAATTTTCCAGGTACATTTCACTGCTTGGATCTCATTTCTACTCTGCCTTCTTCAGGCAGAAGGCCCTGTGTCCTGTCCCCAGGTCTCCCCATAGAGCAGACTTAGCCCTAGTTCACACATTCTGATCTGGTTTTCTCTGTATTTATGGCAGCTGGGGATTTCTTTCTTGAATGCTCAGCTATGAATTTAAGAAAATTTTTAGAGTGTTTTATTCAGCATTTCTAAGCCATGAATATGGAAAATCTTTGTATCATTTTTGTTATCTCAATTTGAACCTAGAAAAGCCTGTGTTTTAATATTTTAATGTTTTACCATGTTGATGTATTACTTTCAAATTAAAAAATGATTTTACTAAAAAAAGAGGGGAATATGTTTCAATATGTTATCTGCTTTTTCCCTGATATTTTCCCATTTAAGCTTAAACTTAGATCGGCTGAAAAAACAAAATGGTAAACTATTTGATCATTTAATACTAAAAAGTACTAATATTTTTAAACACACATAAAGACCTAGAAACAACGTAAAAATCTAAAAATCCACATTTATCAATTGTTTTGTTATTTTTCAGCTGGAATGGCCCATCTAACCGCCTGATCCTGCATTCTTCCAATCCTGCTCTGACTTCATGTAGCTGTCACTCATCACACCAAAACCTCTACACATTCCTGGGGATTCTTTTCCAAGCTGAGGGTCTCAACCCTGGTAAATTTCAACACTGGTCCCTCTCGTGACCTTCTCTCCCCTATTGCTGATTCCCATTGCACTGTCTGAGTCCCACTGGCCATACCCCAGGGTATGCTTCTAAACACAGTATCTGTAACTAGATCACACCTGCCATCAGATGTCCCAGATACAATACTTCATCCTAATCCCCATGCCTACAGATGATCTTCTTAACTCACTCATGCTGGACCATTATTTCTGAAATGTTCCCTAGGTATAGGCTATAAAGGCCTCATCCCTAGAGAACCTGGCATGCCTCATACACCTGACCAAACTCCCTGTGCAGCCTACCTGGTCAGGCTCAACTCATGGCCTCCATAACCTAAGCAGTGACATCCACTTCCTCAGGCAAACATCAGGACATCACTTCAAGTAGGCCACAATTTCTGCACCTGAAGTACACGACATTTCAAAGCTGGCACTGTTCTACAAATAAACTTCACAATAAAGCAAAAGGACACTGTGAAAGGGAAAGGCAATTTTTTCCAACTGAAGGGAAAAGTCCCTTCTCACTGATAAAATTGCTGACATCTAAAACCATTAGGTCAAAGAAAGGAAAAGAATTAAAGTCCGGCTGAAAAGAATGAGGGTTTGGTCCTGGATCTGCCCCTTGCTAGCCATGAAACTTCAGGCAATCATCAAACTTAGTCTCAGTTTCATTATCTGCTTAAGAGGTGAGCTGGGAGAATTTTTAAATAAGATAATGTGTATGGAAATATATGTATAAAAGTTAATGTCCCAAATTAATGTAAAATATGATATCATTAACACAGTTATTATTAGACCTCTTGGTCATGGAAGAAAAATCATGAAAGATGTAAAATTTGCTCCCAGAATTAAAAAAACTGGCTATATTCAACAAAGAATAGTCTCACCCCTTTAATTACTGATGATAAATCTACATACTTTAAAACTTAGGTTAACTCACAGCAAGATCCTTTTTGACCCATCTCCTAGAGAAATGGAGATAAAAACAAAAATAAACAAATGGGACCTAATGAAACTTAAAAGCTTTTGCACAGCAAAGGATACCATAAACAAGACCAAAAGACAACCCTCAGAATGGGAGAAAATAGTTGCAAATGAAGCAACTGACAAAGGATTAATATCCAAAATTTATAAGCAAATCATGCAGCTCAATAACAAAAAAACAAACAACCCAATCCAAAAATGGGCAGAAGAACTAAATAGACATTTCTCCAAAGAAGATATACAGATCGCCAACAAACACATGAAAGAATGCTCAACATCATTAATCATTAGAGAAATGCAAATCAAAACGACAATGAGATATCATCTCACACCGGTCAGATTGGCCATCATCAAAAACTCTAGAAACAATAAATGCTGGAGAGGGTGTGGAGAAAAGGGAACCCTCTTGCACTGCTGGTGGGAATAATGTAAATTGATACAGCCACTATGGAGAACAGTATGGAGGTTCCTTAAAAAACTACAAATAGAACTACCATACGACCCCGCAATCCCACTACTGGGCATATACCCTGAGAAAACCATAATTCAAAGAGAGTCATGTACCAAAATGTTCATTGCAGCTCTATTTACAATAGCCAGGACATGGAAGCAACCTAAGTGTCCATCAACAGATGAATGGATAAAGAAGATGTGGCACATATATACAATGGAATATTACTCAGCCATAAAAAGAAATGAAACTGAATTACTTGTAATTAGGTGGATAGACCTGGAGTCTGTCATACAGAGTGAAGTAAGTCAGAAGGAGAAAAACAAAGACCGAATGTTAACACATATATATGGAATCTAAGAAAAAAAAAGTCATAAAGAGACTAGGGGTAGGCCAGGAATAAAACACAGACCTAGTAGAGCATGAACTTGAGGATATGGGGAGGGGGAAGGGTAAGCTGTGACGAAGTGAGAGAGTGGCATGGACATATATACACTACTAAATGTAAAATAGATAGCTAGTGGGAAGCAGTCACATAGCACAGAGAGATCAGCTCGGTGCTTTGTGACCGCCTAGAGGGGTGAGACAGGGAGGGTGGGAGGGAGGGAGACGCAAGAGGGAAGAGATATGGGACCATATGTATATGTATAACTGATTCACTTTGTTGTAAAGCAGAAACTAACACACCATTGTAAAACAGTTATACTCCAATAAAGATGTTAAAAAAAAAAAACTTAGGTAAAATAGGAATGAGTTTATAAACCAGAGTCCCACACCTATTGCCCATCTAAAATTAGAATAACATTTAGCCCAAAATATACATTTCTTCCTACTATACCTTCAACCTATCCCCAGCATAAGGTATGAAATATCAGATGGTTAAAATATGCAATACTCTATGATTAGTTCATATTTTAGAACAGATGATTGGAAAAGGTATTACAGGTAATTTGATCCACTAACGCAAGTTACCTTTAAATCTCCTATACAGTTTCAAAATGGTCGTTTACTCTGAACTTGAACACAGTATAGTAACAAGGAACTCATTACTGTAACAAGAGCCACTCCAGGTTTTCATTAATTTCTCAATGTGGGGTGGGGGGCAGTGGGGAGCAAGGGGAGAGAATGGGGAAACCAGTAATAACATACACGTTTAAACTATATGGATGTGTCCATGAAAACAACCCCAACCAGGTATTGCAGAGGCTCAGAAAAGTGACATCATCATGGGAATACACGGGTGATGAATATTCTTGTGAAGAGACTCAACAATGTGCTACAGGGAGGACCTTCAATATGGTGGAGGAGTAAGATGTGGAGATCACCTTCCTCCCCAGAAATACATCAAAAATACATCCACATGTGGAACAACTCCTACAGAACACCTACTGAATGCTGGCAGAAGACCTCAGACTTCCCAAAAGGCAAGAAGCTCCCCACGTACCTGGCCGTGTGGCTGACAGGGTCTTGGTACTCCAGCCGGGGGTCAGGCCTGAGCTCTGAGGTGGGAGAGCCAACTTCAGGACACTGGACCACCAGAGACCTCACAGCCCCACATAATATCAATTGGCGAGAGCTCTCCCAGAGATCTCAATCTCAATGCCAAGACACAGCTCCACTCAACAACCAGCAAGCTCCAGTGCTGGACACCCCATGCAAAACAACTAGCAAAACAGGACCACAGAGCTTCCAGGTGCCTGCTCCTCTGCTGAGACGGTGCCAAGAGACGCTCTCCTCAGCTCTTGCCTGGGTGGGCAAGTAAGGCTCAGAGGCCAGCAGAAATCCTCATTTAAGAGTTCCACCGAGTTCCCCGGTCAGAGTGCTGCAGCTGAGCAGAGCGACTTCTTGGGACTACTGCTTAGATGCTGCGGAAAGCCTTCTTGGAATATGAAACCTTATCACTTTGGGACCTTTAGCCAGCTGCTCCTGACTTGGCCACATGAAGGCTCAGACTGTCCCAGTATCTGAACTGAAGAGAACCAACACTATTAGCATATCTCTCACCACAATGAATGCAAGATATTTCAATGAAGAGTATCAGGAGGACATCTACAAATCCCAAACTGGCACGTGCAAGTTCTGAGGAATGGTGGAATGACCCCATGTATCTGGGTGACCTTTGGAGACAGCTGAGACACAGCTACAAGAGGGCAGTGGCTGACACCCAACTCAAAGCCAAACTTCTCCAGCAATGTGGCTGACAGGGTATTGGTGCTCCAGTCAGCTGTCAGGCCTGAGTCTCTGAGGTGGGAGAGCCGAATTCACGACACCGGTCCACCAGAGACCTCCCGACCCAACGTAATGTCAAATGGCGAGAGCTCGCCCAGAGATCTCTCTCTCAATGCTAAGACCCAGCTCCACTGAACAACCAGCAAGCTCCAGTGCTGGACACCCCATGCCAAACAACTAGCAAAACAGGAACACAACTCCACCCATTAGCAGAGAGGCTGCCTAAGATCATATTAAGCTCACAGACACCCCAAAACACAACACCGGACGTGGTCCTGCCCAGCAGAAAGACAACATCCAGGCTCATCCACAAGAAAACAGGCACCAGTCCCATCCAAAAGGAAGCCTACACAGCCCACTGAACCAACCTTACCCACTGGGGGAAGACACCAAAAACAATGGGAACTATGAACCTGCAGGATGAGAAAAGGAGACCCCAAGCACAGTAAGTTAAGCAACATGAGAAGACAGAGAAATACACAGCAGGTGAAGGAGCAAGGTAAAAACCCACAAGACCAAATGAAGAGGAAATAAGCAGTCTACCTGAAAAAGAATTCAGAGTAATGATAGTAAAGATGATCCAAAATCTTAGAAATAGAATGGAGAAAATACAAGAAACATTTATCAAGGACCTGGAAGAACTAAAGAGCAAACAAACAGTGATGAACAACACAATAAATGAAATTAAAAATTCTCTAGAAGGAATCAATAGCAGAATAACTGAGGCAGAACAGATAAGTGAACTGGAAGATAAAAGAGTGAAAATAACTACCACAGAGAAGAATAAAGAAAAAAGAATGAAAAGAATTGAGGAAAGTCTCAGAGACCTCTGGGATAACATTAAACGCACCAACATTTGAAATACAGGGGTCCTAGAAGAAGAGAAAAAGAAAGGGTCTGAGAAAATATTTGAAGAGATTATAGTTGAAAACTCCCCGAATATGTGAATGGAAATAGTCAATCAAGTCCAGGAAGCTCAGAGAGTGCCATACAGGATAAATCCAAGGAGAAACACATCAAGACAAATATTAATCAAACTATCAAAAATAAAATACAAAGAAAAAATATTAAAAGCAGCAAGGGAAAAGCAACAAATAACATATAAGAGGATCCCCATAAGGTTAACAGCTAATCTTTCAACAGAAACTCTGCAAGCCACAAGGGAGTGGCAGGACATATTTAAAGTGATGAAAGGGGAAAACCTAAAACCAAGATTACCCTACCCAGCAAGGATCTCATTCAGATTCAACAGAGAAATTAAAACCTTTAGAGGCAAGCAAAAGCTGAGAGAAATCAGCACCACCAAATCAGCTTTACAACAAATGCTAAAGGAATTTCTCTAGGCAGGAAAAACAAGAGAAGGAAAAGACCTACAATAACAAACCGAAAACAATTAATAAAATAGTAATAGGAACATACATATCTATAACTACCTTAAATGTAAATGGTTTAAATGCTCGAACCAAAAGACACACGCATGCTGAATGGATACAAAAGCAAGACGCATATATATATGCTGTCTACAAGAGACCCACTTCAGACCTAGGGACACATACAGACTGAAAGTGAAGGGATGGAAAAAGATATTCCATGCAAATGGAAATCAAAAGAAAGCTGGAGTAGCAATTCTCATATCAGACAAAATAGACTTTAAAATAAAGACTATTACAAGAGACAAAGAAGGGCACTACATAATGATCAAGGGATCAATCCAAGAACAATATATAACAGTTGTAAATATTTATGCACCCAACATAGGAGAACTTCAATACATAAGGCAAATGCTAACAGCCATAAAAGAGGAAATCGACAGTAACACAATCATAGTAGGGGACTTTAACACCCCACTTTCACCAATGGACAGATCATCCAAAATGAAAATAAATAAGGAAACACAGGCTTTAAATGACATATTAAACAAGATGGACTTAATTGATATTTATAGGACATTGCACCCCAAAACAAGAGAATACAATTTCTTCTCAAGTGCTCATGGAACATTCTCTAGGATAGATCATATCTTGGGACAATATATAACAGTTGTAAATATTTATGCACCCAACATAGGAGAACTTCAATACATAAGGCAAATGCTAACAGCCATAAAAGAGGAAATCGACAGTAACACAATCATAGTAGGGGACTTTAACACCCCACTTTCACCAATGGACAGATCATCCAAAATGAAAATAAATAAGGAAACACAGGCTTTAAATGACATATTAAACAAGATGGACTTAATTGATATTTATAGGACATTGCACCCCAAAACAAGAGAATACAATTTCTTCTCAAGTGCTCATGGAACATTCTCTAGGATAGATCATATCTTGGGTCACAAATCAAGCCATGGTAAATTTAAGAAAATTGAAATCATATGGACTATCTTTTCTGACCACAATGCTATAAAACTATATATAAATTACAGGAAAAAAACTGTAAAAAATAAAACACATGGAGGCTAAACAATAGGCTACTAAATAACTAAGAGATCACTGCAGAAATCAAAGTGGAAATCAAAAAATACCTAGAAACAAATGACAATGAAAACACGATGACCCAAAACCTATGGGACACAGCAAAAGCAGTTCTAAGAGGGAAATTTATAGCAATAGAATCCTACCTCCAGAAAAAAGAAACATCTCAAATAAACAACCTAAACTTACACCTGAAGCTATTAGAGAAAGCAGAACAAAAAAACCCCAAACTTCACAGAAGGAAAGAAAACATAAAAATCAGGTCAGAAATAAATGAAAAATACATGAAGGAAACGATAGAAAAGACCAATAAAAACGAAAAGCTGCTTCTTTGAGTAGATAAAGAACAATGATAAACCATTAACCAGACTCATGAAGAAAAAAAGGGAGAAGACTCAGATCAACAGAATTAGAAATGAAAAAGGAGAAGTAACAACTAACACTGCAGAAATACAAAGGATCATGAGAGATTATTACAAGCAACTATATCCCAATAAAATGGACAACCTGGAAGAAACAGACAAATTCTTGAAAAAGAACAAGCTTCCAAGACTCAACCAGGAAGAAATAGAAAATATAAACAGACGAATCACAAGCACTGAACTCGAAACTGTGATTAAAAATCTTCCAACAAACAAAAGCCCAGGACCAGCTGGCTTCACAGGTGAATTCTATCAAACATTTAGAGAAGAGCTAACACCTATCCTTCTCAAACTCTTCCAAAAGATAGCAGAGGGAGGAACAGTCCCCAACTCATTCTACGAGGCCACCTTCACCCTGATACCAAAACCAGACAAAGATGTCACACAAAAAAGAAAACTACAGGCCAATACCACTGATGGGCATAGATGCAAAAATCCTCAACAAAATACTAGCAAACAGAATCCAACAACACATTAAAAGGATCATACACCCTGATCAAGTGGAGTTTATCCCAGGAATGCAAGGATTCTTTAATATATGCAAATCAATCAATGTGATAAACCATAATAACAAATTGAAGGGTAAAAACCATAAAATCATTTCAATAGATGCAGAAAAAGCTTTTGATGAAATTCAACACGCATTTATGATAAAAACTCTCCAGAAAGTAGCCATAGAGGGAACTTACCTTAACATAATAAAGGCCATATACGACAAATTCACAGCCAACATCATTCTCAATGGTGAAAAACTGAAACCATTTCCACTAAGATCAGGAACAAGACAAAGTTGCCCACTCCTCTCACCACTATTATTCAACATAGTTTTGGAAATTTCAGCCACAGCAATCAGAGAATAAAAAGAAATAAAAGGAATACAAATCAGGAAAGAAGAAGTAAAACTGTCACTGTTTGCAGATGACATGACACTATACATAGAGAATCCTAAAGATGCTACCAGAAAACTACTAGAGCTAATCAATGAATTTGGTAAAGTAGCAGGATACAAAGTTAATGCACAGGATACAATGTTAATGCAAAGTTAATGCAGAGAAATCCCTTGCCTTCCTATACACTAATGATGAAAAATCTGAAGGAGAAATTAATGAAACACTCCCATTTACCACTGCAACAAAAAGAATAAAATACCTAGGAATAAACCTACCTAAGGAGACAAAAGACTTGTATGCAGAAAACTATAAGATGATACAAACAGATGGAGAGATATACCATGTTCTTGGATTG
>NC_041224.1:122714141-122714912 GCF_002837175.3 Physeter macrocephalus | reverse complement strand
TTTGATAAAGGAGGCAAGAATATACAATGGAGAAAAGACAGCCTCTTCAATAAGTGGTGCTGGGGAAACTGGACAGCTACATGTAAAAGAGTGAAATTAGAATACTCCCTAACACCATACACAAAAATAAACCCAAAATGGATTAAAGACCTAAATGTAAGGCCAGACACTGTAAAACTCTTAGAGGAAAACATAGGCAGAACACTCTATGACATAAATCACAGCAAGATCCTTTTTGACCCACCTCCTAGAGAAAGGAAAATAAATCAAAAATAAACAAATGGGACCTAATAAAACTTCAAAGCTTTTGCACAGCTAAGGAAACCATAAACAAGACAAAAAGATAACCCTCAGAATGGGAGAAAATATTTGCAAATGAAGCAATGGACAAAGGATTAATCTCCAAAATATACAAGCAGCTCATGCAGCTCAATATCAAAAAACTACAACCCAATCCAAAAATGGGCAGAGGACCTAAATAGACATTTGTCCAAAGAAGATATATACAGACTGCCAACAAACACATGAAAGGATGCTCAACATCACTAATCATTAGAGAAATGCAAATCAAAACTACAAGGAGGTATCACCTCACACCGGTCAGAATGTCCATCATCAAAATATCTACAGACAATAAATGCTGGAGAGGGTGTGGAGAAAAGGAAACCCTCTTGCACTGTTAGTGGGAATGTAAATTGATACAGCCACTATGGAGAACAGTATGGAAGTTCCTTAAAAAACTAAATATAGAACTACCATATGTCCCAGCAA
>NC_041224.1:122686036-122714120 GCF_002837175.3 Physeter macrocephalus | reverse complement strand
GACCCAGCAATCCCACTACTGGGCATATACCCTGAGAAAACCATAATTCAAAACGAGTCATGTACCACAATGTTCACTGCAGCACTATTTACAATAGCCAGGACATGGAAGCAACCTAAGTGTCCATCAACGAATGGATAAGGAAGATGTGGCACCTACATACAATGGAATATTACTCAGCCATTAAAAGAAGCTAAATTGAGTTACGCGTATTGAGGTGGATGGACCTAGAGTCTGTCATACAGAGTGAAGTAAGTCAGAAAGAGAAAAACAAATACCGTACGTTAACACATATATATGGAATCTTAAAAAAAAAAAAGGTTCTGAAGAACCTAGGGGCAGGACAGGCATAAAGACACAGACGTAGAGAATGGACGTGAGGACACGGGGAGGGGGAAGTGTAAGCTGGGATGAAGTGAGAGAGTGGCATGGACATATATATACTTCCAAATGTAAAATAGATAGCTAGAGGGAAGTAGCTGCATAGCACAGGGAGATCAGCTTGGTGCTTTGTGACCACCTAGAGGGGTGGGAAAAGGAGGGTGGGAAGGAGATGCAAGAGGGGGGGATACGGGGATATATGTGTACATAGAGCTGATTCACTTTGTTATACAGCCGAAACTAAGACAACATTGTAAAGCAATTATACTCCAATAAAGATGTTAAAAAAAAAAGAAAAATGAATGGATAAACAACAAGTCCTATTGTATAGCACAGGGAACTTTATATATTATATATATAGTGCTACAAATGTGATATTTAACCCTGAACTGAGTGTATTTGGGATTACTTTATAAAAAACTTCCATTGAATCAATAAATTAACAGTTTTGAAAAAAGCCAGCATAAGCATCCATGTCTCCTTATCTCCAAGTTAGAGTCCTTTAATTTCAAATATTCCTTTTGTGGCATAGTTTTGAGTTCTTTTGCCATCTCAGCCACTATTCTTTGAACACACTCCAGATTATCTGTCACTTAAATTGTGGTGCTCAAGAATGAAACAAAACACTTTGACAGTTATAACTAGTGACCTGTGTATTTTCATATCTAGGTAGCAACTTGTGTTAATACTGGCTTGATTTATACTATTGTTCATTTATTTGTGATTACATCATACTCCTCACTCATATTGAGCTTTCTGATAATTAAAGCTCTTCATTCTTTCTTGCATATCCTTTTTTATGTATCCTACATACATACTTGGTCATTTGAGTTTTGGGATATGCATTCAGGGCCTTAAATGAATTCCTGATAATACTTCACACTGTTAAATGTCACCCACATGGATACTGGAATTTAAGGAGAGGGGGCAAGGGTGTAAGTGTGGCCATCTGCCATCAGTCAAGATCCTGTCATGCAATAGCTCTTCTCTTTCTTCTAGCTTATTCTACTCACAAGTTTGATGACTTAGAGTTCTGTACCCATATCCAAGTAGTTAACAGCAATAACTAACATTTTTGAGCATTTACCATGCGTTAATGCTTTGATACTGCTTCACATTATTTATCCTACTTAAACCTTCACAGGAGCTCAATGAAGCAGACACTATTACTATCACCATTTTAAAGATGAAGAAACTGGGGCTTACAAAGATTCAGTAACTTGCCCAAGATCGCATTCTAAGAAGTGGTGGAAGCAGGATTTCATCTCACTCTGAGCCCTAATCACTGTAACTGTATTACACTACATTGCCTCTGGCAGTCATTAAAAATGAATATAATAGGGTTAAGAACAGAATCATAAAATATGCCCTTATGAAAACTGCCTAATGACACTGTTGCACTAAATAATTATCTCTGGATATAGCCTTTCAAGTATTCACCTAATATCATTAACACTTGGCTAACTGTCCACCATATTAACCCAAAGGTATCTTGAAAGACTTGGCCAATGTCTTGCTTTAGCTCAAATACACTGTTTTGTGCATTCCCCTAACCTACTGATTTAATAACCCTACAAAGAAGTAAACTGCGTTAATTTGATAATGTTTCTTCTGAATATTGAATCATTGCTTCCTTTGCTGGCTATTCACCAACCATTTCTTTGATCATTAATTCTAAAATCTTACCTAGAATTATTTATTTACCCAGACTATAATTTATGGAAAACTTTTCCCTTAAGAAAAATTGCAGCTCATTTACCTGTCTTCATTCCTCTAACACTACTCCCATTCTTCACAGCAAAGAACTTTGAAGAGACCAGAAAACCTTACCAGTCTGCCTCAAATTCATTGTGCTTTAGAGCACTAGGCAACTGGGAGTATAGCTAATTTTACGTCAGCAGCATATAAAATGTGTGTTTTGAAGCAATAAAAAGATGGCAATGAAAACTATAAAGTTCATGTTTATAAAATAATGAAAAGTAAATTGTTCCTCCATCTGAAGTAAATTCATGTAATTCCTTTCAATAAAACCTGTGCTTGAATGTAAGGGCGTATGGCATACTCAAGCTACTGATTTCTATAAGTTAATAATTTCTACCAGTGGTATACAAACCCAAGATGGCTGGGAAAACATCTGTCAGCCTGTGTCATGTTCCAAAAAGTGAGTCAATGGGGCAATAAAATTTGTGAGTGTCTTTGGTGTGGGTACCATTCTAGAAGATGCAGTGGGGAAATGTAAAGTAATGTATAAATTGATTCAGGCACCAATGAATCTCAATGACATCTCTCTGGATAAGAAAACAGAAAGTAAAATTTAAGGCAATTAAATGCTCCTCTCTGAACAGACAAAAACTTTTCCTGAAATGACAAGTTAGTTTTAATCTATATATTTTCACTTATATTCTTCTTGGTAATGGAAAAGCATGTTTTAAAGATGTTAGATATTACCGTAGTGATACATCCTATAACCTTTTGAGCTTTAAGCTCTCTCTTCAGGCATGAGGATGTTTACTGAATAACACAGGGAGTGGCAAGATGCCCCTGAAGCCTCAGAATGGAGTGGACCTGACCCTTCATGACATCCTAGGCAGAGAAGAGAGTGTGGGAAGTACAGCCAGGGGAATACACCAAGGCACTCGGCTCAAAGGCAGAAGTAGGAAGAACAAAAAAGGCCACTCTTAAGTAACCGTTTGGTAGCAGGATCCTGAGAACCCAAAGGACCGTGATCATGTTTAAAGACAACTCTCAGTAAACACAGAAACAAAGAATGAGACTAAAATCTCCAGGATGTTATATCCCTGTGCAAGCTTGTGTAAAACAAGAAATGCAAAATTAACAGCATTTGAACAAAGCCAGGAGAGAAAACCAGACCTAAATACAGCAGACTGTTCTCTGAGTCAGAGATGCAGAAGTGGTCTGATTCGGATTATTCTGAATGCAAGAGATTATTCTCTTAACAGAGCTTTGAGAAGGAAAAATTGATATGAGTCATCAGAACCCTACTCATAAAGTTATTTAAATATAGCTTTTAGTTGTCTTCATTCAGGAAAAATCCTCCAGATACAATATAAAAAGACATATGAATCAGGTGGCTACAACTGATATTGCTATCAATACTCTGGGTTCTTACAGAATGCTGGTGACTTGAAATAACTTTTTTCTCTCACTATGGAGATTACAGACCCAAAACACCAAGAGAGGAGCATTTAAATATCACCCGTCTAACATTTGCATCCCATATGCTTACTGCATAGAACCTCAGTGATATTTAATTAATAAATAAATGGTCAGATAAAGTATGAAAATACTTCCGTCTTGTTAACTCAGTCCAATGTGACCTCCATTTCAAAATCTTCCGGTGGAACCTGTTAAAAATGCAGAACTACCGAAACAGAATCTTCAGGGATAGAGCCCAGGTATCTACATTTGAAATCTCTGGAGTCGGGCAAGGCTCTGCTCTTTACTGGCCCTATACCCTTTGTGAGTCTGATTCCCTCGCTAAGCAGCTCTCTCATTCACAAAGCAATGAGTAGAGTAGGACCCCCTCCTAAAGCTGCTGTGAGGATCACAGGCCATAATGCTCATAAAGCCCGCAGCACCATGCCTGTCACCTGCTTGGTGCGAAGGAAATGGGAGAGTTACAATTAGCAAATGCCACACGGAGTTAATGACAGAGGACAGAACATTTTGGTTCTTTTTTCCCCAACCAAGAACTAATAATCATCACTCACAATCATAAACAGTTAGACCTTATTAAATGTGTTAAACAGAGTCCAAAATAGGCACTTTAGATGCTCTAAAATATTCACAGTAAACTCAGCATAATATCTATTGCACAGAAACAAGACTCCCAAGGTAGAGACTGCCAGACATGAGGCTCAAAGTCAATAACCTGCCTCTGAATCCCAAAGATGTGTTTGCATCTCAAACTTCTACTACATAAAAAAAATCCATGTCTTAAAAATAAAATACATTTTCCTTCTAAAGAAAAAAAGGGTGTTTGCTCTTAAAACTCAAGGATGAGACTTTTTAGTGTGTTACAACCAATATAAAAATGTGTATTTATTATCTTTTCATACTCTTATTTATAGTCCATGAGAACATCCTGAACAGGAAGTTTACTATAAAGACTGCCTTGATTAAGATCTCATGAACTATTCCAGATGAAAACACTGTTAACAACTGAAATTCATTATCTGGGAATTTCCTTTTCAGGCTATTTTTATAAACGAGATCATCGGGACAATAAGCCAGTCAATAATATTTATTGAACACCTGCTAAATGGATGAGTCTGGAAGGGCACGTTTGTTCAGTACTTGGAGTTAGACTTTTCAGTCCTGGCAATTTAGCCAAAAAAACCCCCAAAAACAAAAAAACCACCACCACCACCAATGACAACAAAAACAACCTTTCCCAACTCAATAACTTAAAGGTTGTTAATAAAACTTTTAAGTCCTATAGTCTATCTACACTTTATTTTTGTGACTACTGCTGTTTTCTCTCTTTTCATCCATGAGGCAGTGAGTTCCACTTTATAATATTCCAGTTTCCTGTAGCATTCAGAAAAAAGTTCAATACCTTTTTTATCATTACAATTTTTTGTTGTTGTTCTTGTTGTTTTGATTTAAAATTCAAAATATCTAAAGAACAATAAAATACAATACCCTTGCTAACAAATGAAGGCTACCAATCTAAACAAGTAACTTCATACGGCAGCCCTCTCCAGGATAAGGTGAGAATCACTTCAGGCAATTTCAGATTTGAATCGCTTCTATATGCATTTAAAAGCTCTCAATATTTTACTTAGTTTCCAATCCCATATTTGTCATAAAAATTCTGGTTGAATGACTCCTTGGGTAAAGGCAAGTTCTATTTTATGTCTCCCATTCATTTACTTGGTTCTAAGAAAGATACTAAACATTTACTAGGTTTGGAATTAGCTAGAATGTACGAGTTGGCATCAAGGACATCACTCACAATGGGGTCCCTAGGTGGGAATGTCATTAGCAGGCAGCATGACATAAGTTGACTGAAGGTGGCACAAAAATTTCAGAATGAAAATTGACGCTGTTTCCCTTTGTGACATCTTCATGCAGCTTCCCTCACCAGGCACATTGCAGTAGTCGGAGCCTTTTCTCATTGAAGGCACAGCTGAAGAACAGGGCTGATAGTGTTACTGGACAGACCTGCTGTTCTGGAGCCCTGAGGTTTCCCGTTAGCTTTCAATTTCTTTCATATTAGATGCCAATGCTGAAGAAACAACTCAGGAGCTACAGCTCTCATTAGAATGTGCCAAAGAGCAGTGGTTAAAAAAGAGAGAGAGAGAGAGCTTTCATTTGAACTGCTAACCTGAAAAATCTAATTTACAAAACAAGTGAACCTAAAGGAATGTAGTCTCACTGGTCAGAGTGAACGTTCCACCCATGTCATTATCCCAGGTTACAGCCTGACAGCCCATGAAAGGCTTAACAAGGCAAACTAACCTTTAGTAATCAGTTTATATTCTGAAGGTACTTCTGCCAAAGAGGCTTACTCTGAAAAAACACATGGTGTTTCACTAACTCAAACGTTTCATTCATTCATGCTACAAGTATTTATTGAGGACCTATACTATATCAAGGAGAGGGCCACGTGAAGCACTGCAAGACAGGAGGTGGGTGAATCTCACAGTAAAAGATAGTCATGAAATGTTGAGTTTGAGATGCCACTGGGACATCAAATGGAGAAGTTCAGTGAGCAGTAAGTTATACATGCCTGGAGGGAGCCCAAAACACAGTCCTGAGCTAGAGATCTAGTATTGGGAGCCACCAATTACATGTTAATTGAAACCATAGGAGTGGATATAATTGCCCATAGACAAGAGATAGAGGAGGAGAAAAAAAGGACATGCCACCTCCTCGTTTGAGCTGAAACTGACTCTCCATGAAGGCAGTAACTTTCCCCTGTAGTGAAAGAGATGCCAAGGGTTTTGCTGTAGATTCAGGTGTGGACAAATGATAAACTTGATAAACAACCACCAAGGGAAGACTGTTTATCCTCACACATCCCTTGTACCTTAAAGTCCAGCAGTGTTTCAGAGTCACCAATGTTCCTTATTTTCACTTCTAGACTATTACTTTTATTAAAACTCCTGCTCCTCTGAGGCTCACATTTTTTGACAAAACATGCTCCTGTCTTCCTCTTTGCTGCCATCTACCTACCACCAAGCCCTTTCCCCTCATTTACTGACAAGTTTTCAGTTAAGTCTTATCTTGTAATCCTCATTTTCAGCCCAATTTTTAAATTATCCTGGGAGACTTTAAGGTACAACACCATGACCACTTGATTTCTTGACTATTTCATCTTTAGTGACACCTCAGCCACTCATTCGCATAAGCACACTGTGAATCTGGTTATCACCTGCAAAATCGTGGATTCAAGTATTCCACTCTCCAGCTACAGTTTTCCACATTTCTTTCTGCAGAGCTACTCTCCCTCTTGAATCACAGTAGGGCTTCCTCTTTCGGACTACCTTTCTTTGCGTAACATTTTCCCCATCATCCTAATGATATTTCAAACTCTCTCCAGTGTCTTGCAATCTCAAGTTTTCCTACCTCTCCCTTTAGTCTCATGAAATGGTCTCTCGCTCTACCTCACAGAGAAAATACACACTGCCATGTAGATACTCCCTCAACTTCACATAAAACAGAATATCTAAGAGCATCAACCACAGTGACCTGATGAGAGGTTCTGTTCCTCCCAGCTAAGACTCAACCCTCCACATGTACTCTATAACCTTGCTCCTCCAACCTTTATCAGAACTTATACTAAAAATAATTCCTTTGGTATTCTGTATCTGCCATCGGTACCTCTCTAATGAATCCTTGTCAGGAGCTTTAAACATCCTTAAGCTTCTCATATCTTAAGAAAAAAAGAAGCTTCCTCTTCTCAAATAATCACCTTATCTTTCTTCATTTCTAATTTTAAAAAACATTGTAATAAAACTGTTTAGGGCTACTGTATCCATTTCCTATTAACTTCTAACCCACTAACCCCTAACTCACAACCTGGCTTATGTCCTGAATACTCCACAACCCTTTTATGAACACTTGTTGCCCTCCACATGGGCACAGTATCTCCAAACTTGAGATCCTTTGATGTGATTGCTTTTGTCACTGTATCCATTTTCATCTTATTTTGGTCTTCACTGACTTTAATCACCCTTTAACTTTTATTTATTTCGTGATCATAGGAAGTACAGGGTTATCCAGGTCTAAAACAAAGTTAAATGCATTTTTTCAGTTGGTGCTACAATTCCCCATACCAGGCCTCTGCACTAGATATCCAGGTAAAACCCTGAAAGATAATGTCAGCCAATTAAAAAGGTACCAGTTAAATTAAAAACCACTGAGCTGAGGAATTCAGAAGAACCAGAAACCCAATCCACCTTTCACAGAGTAGTAGCAAACAGCTCAGTCTAAGGTCAAATCAAGCCTTTATTTTCTCTGGTTTCAATAGCTCTTTCTGAAGACAGGTATCTTTTCCTATTTAGTCCTTAATTTGCCAACCATTTAAAATTAACCCATGACCTAAAAGAAAGAAGCAAGAGGAAATTTCACCTAGGCAGAAGGATAAAACACCTGGATAAAACATCTCAGGGCAAATGCTACAATCATTCCTCTTTCGTGATTCTTAACCAAGGATATACTGAGGATCTCCTGAGGAAGTCTTTAAAATATTAATAACTAGGCCTCGTATCTAAATATTGTATTTCAGTAGATCTGGGGTGAACCCTGAGTTACAGGGATGCTACAAAGCTTCCCAAGGGATTTTGTTATAAGCATTGGAAGTTTTCATTTGAAGGCTTCACATATGCCAAGTACAGTGTGAAAAGCTTTACACACGTTGTCTTATTTATTCTTCACAGAAACTTTATTTGTAGCTGACAATGTTGATTTGACTGTTATGTGCCAGCACCAGATGTGGGGTGAGAGAAAAATCGGCTAAGAGGCTTGAGGTAAAAGGGCCTCCACGCCTAAGAGAGAACCATAAATACAGGTGATTTCTTCCCCCTCTGGGGGTTATCATGTCTATAAATCCTGCAACAGTTATAGCTATCATGAAGTCGAAAGGAATCCTTGCCTAAAGTCAAAGCTGACACAATAAGGATGGCAGAGCAGAAAAGTATATAGTAACCAGGTTCTTAGTTTCAAGGCTCACAAACCAATAAGCCAACTCAGGCTGATTTAAGGACAAAGATAATTTGTCAAAATCATTCAGTCTGGAAAATTAGGCTCAAAGCTATATAGCTAACAACAAAACTCCCAGTTGTACAGCAGACCTGGTGCAGTGAGTGAACTGCTGCCATTCACAGAGAAACTCAGACTTGCCCCCAGCTACCTCTGCTTCCATTGCTGGGAACTCCATTTACAGCTGCCATCTCTGTGGCTGATTCTAGAGAATGGCACAGTGCATCTGCTTGGCAGAGTCTAGGGCTTAGGTCCAGTAGCCAGGAATCTTTGGAAGGCAAGTACCTGGGACCTTCAGCCTAGGAGATAGGCTCTACCCCTACCAAGAATACATAAGATGATAAATTCTTCAAAACATAGCAAGGAGGTTCAGATGCTGGGAAGCCAAAATATAAACAAACAAATAAATAAATAATAAAATGATGAATACTCACCACAAATGAAGAGAGGCTGGGTCCTAGGGGATGTTTTTAAATCACAGTAGAAGATGTCATTATACTATTCTGTTTTAGTATATGTTTAAAAGATTTTTTTTACTTAAGTGACTACATCTGTGGAAACTAACCAACGTTGATCTCATTCTCTGGTGTATTAGTTTCCTATTACTGCTAAAACAAATTACCACAAACTAACTGGATTAAAACAACACAAATGTATTATCTTACAGTTCTGTAGGTCAGAAGCTCTAAAATCAAGCTGTCAGCATTTCTTCTGTAGGGTCTAGGGGGGAATCCATTTCCAGCTTCTAGAAACTGCCCTGTGTTCTTTGGCTCATTCTATACTTCCTGCAATGGCATCACCCCATCCTCTGCTTCTGTGATCAGATCACCTGCTCAAACTCTAATCCTCTTGCTTCCCGATTTTTACTCACACCAACATCTCATTGGAGAATCTGGACCCTGTGAGTAAACATCATCCTTTCTCAATCTCACTTTGTTCAATATCAGTATCAGCAGAACACAGGACACACTCAAATAGAGAAATTTGAGGAAAGTTTAATAAAGGGACTATTTATGAAGATATGGGCATCGTATAGAGAACTACAAGAGTGAATGCAGTGCCCAATGACTGGTACAGCAGGTTGCTGTTGACCCTCTAAGCCTGAAGGTGACCAGTAATCAGAACTGAAGCACAGACAAGCTCATGGAAGAGCTATTGAGCTAATGTTGAGTGCTGCAGCCAGTGTCTTTGATCTAATTGGCCAAGGGAAAGGACTTCACCATCACTTGGTCCCAGGAGACCTGGATACTAGAAAATGTCAGAGACTTTAGTTTCTCTTCCCCACTGGCCATTTGTTTCATTTACTGTTGACTTTTGGACTTTCCTCTCTCTTAGGTGACCTGAGAGGAGTCCAGAGGTCAGCAGTTTCCCAATACACTGTTTCACCCTCATTTCAACTCATCATTCACAGAAAGAAACAATGAAATCCTTAAAGACAGGTAGGTATTAAGTTGGCAGTTTGGATACAGTTGACATATATTACATAACATTATTCAAAACCCATCACTGGTAATCTCATTCTGGCTTACCTAGGAACCAAAGAAATTTAGAGCCAGAAGCAAGCTAAGACATCATGCTGAGCAATGCACTATTTTAGACCTCAATAATCAATGACCTAAGAGTATATGGTTATTTGGTGCATGAAGATGCTTCCTCACACTCTATTCTTCCCATTATACCTAAACAATGTCAAGACTATCTCACCCCTGTGAACATCTCTGTATTTTATCACCAGTTTACTGAAGGCTGAGAAAGGTATTGAATATAACTTCATGCAAAAAATCACTGACAATACCACAGCTTTTGACAACAATATATAACAAGCAGAAGGCCACGTTTTACTCACTGCATATCCATGATTACACTGGAAGAGAAGAGTGAAGCTTGCTTGCTTGCTTATCGCTGAATTCCTTAATCGAGATTTGCCATTTTATTTGCACCTTGCAGAGCGATTCTCAGAAGACATGTAGAATGCAGTTTCAGACCCTCTTGAGTGGTTCTTCTAAAATCTTGAATATCTTCTGTTCATAAGCCCTACTGAATACAAGCACACTTACATAATGCTTTAAACTCCTTTTCCCCAGAATGCTTTAGTCAAATGAAATATTAAGCAAATCAAGAGAGAGATCTAGGTGGAAGTAACAGAGCCTCATCTAAATAAACACTGCCCTTCTCCGGCCCCTCAGTGTACTCTGAACACTCTGATTTACAGAGCCATATTTTCAAAAAGTATAGACTTATTGCTTTACAGAAAATCTCCCTACAGCATGACCCCTGAACACCTTAGAATTTGAAAAGCAAATTATAATCACATGGCTTTGTTTCAACTACTTTGCCATTTGCTTATTGCTGTCTTTCTAATTTGTTTATTGAATCAATATGAACTAGGAGTAGATGGACTTTTTCAGTAAGTAAAAATACACTAATTTGTGGTTTAATAAAGAAGCTAATCATTACTTGTTTTATCAATCCACAGTCTATAATTTGATTACTCAGATTAATGAGGGAACACAAATTGATTATAAAAATCACAGATAATTAGCAAAATGTGAAAATGGACATCAGCATATTTATGTATTCTTCTAAACAACTAAATAATCTGAATTCATTATCCTGGCATACAAATGTTTAATAAACACAGATAAGTAATGCTTCAAAACCACAAAAAAACCCACAATTACATAAGATGCATAAGCATGACATACTAAAATGGTTTCACAATTTGTTGATTTCCCATACTTGTGACAGGTGTATCAAATCTCAGTTAATTTTTTTCTCCTTTGGAAATTTGAAGGGGGGGCCACAGGTCACCCTTTATTTCCACTCCCTCCCTTATATATCCATATTCACCCCTGCATACACTCTACAGTTATGGAAATACAAATTATTCTGTACAAAGAAGGAAGAGCTTTCATTCAATATTTACTTAGTAAAATATCATTAGCCAAACATTAATGGTGCTGATGACTTAGAAGTAATATGACACGATTCCTGCTCTATTATTACAAAAACTCATTCAAAGGTGCAACTGAAGAGATCAGGTTATGAAGGCACTTCAGGATCAGCTTTGCGTATATATGGACTCATCCACATGTCATGAATTGGAAAATTTTAGAAGATCCCATCCATTTCCCACAACTTTCCTATTAGAGCTGCTTCCTAAAAGACTCACATAACATCCATAGAGATTTTACTAATGTTAATTTTTGATCCTCTAGGGAATATCTTTATGAATTTTATCTCATTAATCCCCATATCTAGTATGTTAATTAGATTTACATTTGGAAATAAGCAAATAGAGAATCAAAAAAACTAAGTGACCTCAAGTCACATAGTTAATAGCATAGCTAGGTCTCCAAGCAAATCTTATTAATCTGGTGATGCCCATACCAGCATCTCACCAACACACCTGGGGAAGACAGGCCTGGGTATGGACATCTAGAGGAGCACTGAAAGCCAGCCAGGAAGTCTTAGACTTAGTTTAGAAAGGTGATGTTTAAATTAGGGTTTAGACTTAATAGTAGTTCTCATATCACCTTTGTGTTTTTGCTTTTTTTTTTTTTAACATCTTTATTGGAATATAATTGCTTTACAATGGTGTGTTAGTTTCTGCTTTATAACAAAGTGAATCAGCTATACATATACATATATCCCCATATCTCCTCCCTCTTGTGTCTCCCTCCCACCCTCCCTATCCCACCCCTCTAAGTGGTCACAAACTATTTTTAGTTTTTTAAGGAACCTCCATACTGTTCTCCATAGTGGCTGTACCAATTTACATTCCCAATAACAGTGCAGGAGGGTTCCCTTTCCTCCACACCCTCTCCATCAGCTTTGTTTTTAAGATGTAAACAAGCATATTTTTTTCAATGGTCTATTTCAGGTGCTTTCATGATATGCAAATTCTGGTACATTCAGACCAGCTTATAAAATGTGATCATATATGCACTTTCCAGAAAAAGAGTTTTGGTTTTGCTTTTTAAGAAAGCCATTTACTTTTTGGAAGTTCTATGGGAGCAGAGACCTTTCTGTGGCACGTATTCCTGTCATCTCCAGTGCTTAGAATACTGGCACTCATTGAATGAATGAAATCAATTCTATATAATAATTCAAGGATGGAGAAACAAAAATAACTGCAAAAAGGAGAAAAGTAATAGAGTATAAACTACTAGATATCTAATGAGGCAGGCAGTCATTTAACAATCCATAAGTTTACTGTAAGAATAGAGCAAATCCAGCATCTTTTCAATGCAGAAAATAAAATGGTCAAGTTCAAGATAAGTGATGATTGATAAAAATACATGCTTCTTGAGTGGCATCAAATTATGATAGTTCCGCAGACAAAAACATGCCTTTAATGTAGGGCTCCTTGAAGAAGTGGTTGATTCCACTGCTGGGGCAGGGAAAAATACAAAAGGACCTGGAGCATCTTGTGATACTTAAACATAGGTAAATGCTTAAAGGAAAGAGAAAAAAATGTGGGGAAATGTTAAAGGGGCATAGGAATTGACGTCAAAGCTCACAATGGCCAAAGCTGGAACAATTTGAGCAAAAATATAAATAATGATAGTAATAAATTCTAAGCCAAAGAATAAAATAAGTATCCATGAGTCCAAATTGACACAAATGACTGAATAAATAAACATAACAAGGGACAAATATTCCTTCAGAACAATCCAATTAATAAATGTAGAAAAAAATAAGAGAAATTAAAAATCACCACTACACCACCACAGTAAAAATTGCTGCATGCAAGATCCACTGAAGAACACTAAATTTAATTGATGAAAGATTAAGGAGAAGCTGGGTATATCTGCATAGGCTTAAAGTATCTCACCCCAAAGTTATTAAAAAGTCAGACACAGTAACTTTACAGTGGAGGAACATGACAGGCACCACCTTGACCAAATGATCAAGGTTAACTCCCCAGTAATAAGACTTATGGATATCATGTATCCCCTGATATGATGCATTGAGAAGTACATCTCATTTCTGTGTCATTCTTCCCCAATATCCATAACGTCAATTTAATTATGGGAAAACAGAGAAATCCAATTGAGGAACATCCTACCAAAGCACCTAAACAGTACTGTTGTAAAGTGTCAAGATGAGGAAAGATAAGGAGAGACCAGAACTGTCACAGATCAAAGACAACTAAAGACTTATGACAACTAAATGCAATATGCCATCCTGGATTGGATACTGGAACAAAATAAAGACAGTAGTGGAAAAACTGGTGAAATACAATATAGTCTGTAGTTTAGTGGCATATCAATATTAATTTCTCATTTAATTAATTTAATTGGTTATATACAATGCTAATATTGGAAGCTTGGTAAAAGGCAAGTGAAAAATCTGTTCTTTGCGCAACTCTTTGGTAAGTCTAGAATTAATTCAAAATAACAAGTTTGTAAAAGTAGTGCCACAAAGGACCTAATTTAGGTAGGACCATTAGGGAGGGGAAGACTTCCCCCAGACAATGGTGTTTAAACAGAGACATGAAGCATAAGGAAGTATCACCTTCTCTAATCCAAACTATCCATAATGTAATATTTCTTATATAATTCCAAAAAATAATTTGTATTAAAAATATTTTATATTAACATTTTAAGTTTCAGAGATTATTCCAATAGTTGTATTAAGACTTGTAGTGACAATTTAATGGATTAGAAGTAATGTATCTAGAAGACTATGATCTTGTGTGTATGAATGAGATGTTAAATTTTCATGCAATGTAAAAACCTTGAGAATTGTTTTTTAGCTTTATATTCAACGATAGTATTCAAAACCATATATTACTTGATCCTAAACTCTAGGTAGTAACAAGTAGCAGGCACATCATGGGAATTTTAGTTTATGAAATGTGAGAAAAGAAGACAAACTCTCCTCTACTGCTCTCTCACACCTCACCTGATTCCAGGTCATTTCCTCATCATTCTTTTGGTCCCTTCCATGAAGTTATCTTTCCCACTAAAACAGGACAAATAAATCTAGACATCTACTGATTAGAAAGCATGTACCATAGTCAGATTATTTAGGGACACAGGTTGATAATGAAAGCAATTTTGAAGATCATCTAATCCAGTGGTTCTCAACTCCATCAGACCCAACACCTCTTTTTATATCAAATGTTTAATCATGGCCCCTTTATTTTCCTGAAATTGAAATTCAAAGATAATATAGCCAACCTGCACACAATTTCAAATACGTGTATATAATCCCATACTGTAATAAAAAGGAGAATGACAAGGAAATTAATTTAAAATAAATAATATGTATTCCAAACTGTAGATGCTTGGGCAAAACTACACCAGAAAACACGAAGTAGTCAGACACAAGCTCTACATAAATCACTGTGACTGTCACTGCTACAAATGAAGACTGACATAAGAGTATTAGCAACTCAAATTCCATGAGAAACATGCTGCTGGAACATCATTTTCTCGATAGTAAACAACTCTTTGAAAATCCCAAAGAAAACAAAATTTTCTTCCAATGTACACCTACCGATTCTGGTAAAATACAACATCTGTTAAATTTTGAACCTATATTTCTTAAAGCCATGCCGAAAATACTTTGTTATATGTGTAAAATGATTTTGTTTCTCAGAAAATTATAAACAGGTTTTGTTTGCCTATATGAATGTTCCCTGGGACATATAAAAGTCTCACTGGATGCAGGACTATTTTTTGTTGTGTTGGACTCTTTTACCCATTTCAGGACATTAGGTATTTCTGATTTCCACCCAATAAATGTGAATCGAGTTCCCCAAATCATTTTGACAATTATAAACATCCCCACAGATTTCCTAGCTACCCCTAGGACATTAAGACCACCACACAGACCAGCACTCATTTAACAGACAAGGAAGTTGAGGCTCAGAGTGTGCACTTTCCCATGATTAGTACGGTAGTTAAAGATCAAACTAATGCTATAATGACATAAAGTTCTTCTTACTATGATGTGCTGCATCTCTTCCATTCCTTCAGTACTTGGTATTCAATATGTAAATTAGAACTTTCCCATGCTCCATCAACACCAAATAACAAAACTGCTGCCTCTCTTGAAAACTTTATCTTCTCCCTTGAGATCCATTAGCTGCAAGAGCCAAAGGCATCCTTTGTAGCATTCCCTGTGAATCAGCTTTCAGGCCCAATCTCCTATTCTCTCCCTCCTGTATAATAGCCCCAAGCCAAGCCTACTGAAATATTCAGGGATTCTCACCTCAAACTAGGAAGAATTTATGACTATATTACATCAAATATCTCTTTCATCCAACACAATGCAGAATTAGTTCTAAATCTGGTAGAAAGTTGAAAAGAAAGGAGGATCAAGAGGAGGTGTGCTATTATCAACTGTGAGGCAATCTTCACAAGTTGCAATATCTCTTCACTGTAGACATACATGGGGTTTTAGTAAGCAGCCATCTGAGCCACTCAGTACATACTGCATTTCTGATAACTGGTAATACCACAATGTTTTAATATTATATTAGGTAATTAGTTATCCAACTAACCTCACATTGAGGAAATGTTTCCCAAAGAAAAACAGGCTTTTGTTATACCAAACATCTTTTATATATGTTCTACCATTGGATAAGATAAAGTTATTGTACATATCAGTTTCTTTCTACTACTTTTGGGTATTAAATCATAGTCCTTTATGAAGGAATAGATTCTGGGGAAATGTTCTTAATATTAGCATTCTTTGCATTGACAGAATCCCTAAAACGACCTGTCAAAATGAGAAAGGCCTTTATCCCCAATGATTCTGTAGACATCCTCAGACAAATGAGACACAAATCCTATCTCACATAAAGGATAATTAAAAATATCTAATTTAAGGTTCATGAAGTTATTTCTGAAATAATGTGTCATCATGTGAAATGTAATATGTTTCTCATAGAAATATTTGTCCTACATTTAAAGTCCATCAAAGTTTTGACTTGTTAGGGATTTCACTTAAATGATTCTTAACAAAAGGTAAATTTCTATTTTAAGAAGAATTAACATTCAGTGAAAAGATTCCAAAGGCATTTTGTTCAAAGAATAAGTGCTTCAGAAGGTATTAGAAAACAAGAATTTGGAAAATACCTTTAAAATAATGGATTTATGAACTAAACGATGAACACCGAATTCTATCTTTAAAGAGTATGTTTGTTTATTTATCAATCTGCAAATTAGGAGAAAATGTTTTTTTAAACATACGTAACATTTTTTCCTTTTTTATTTCGTTTTTCATGCTTCTACTACACACACACACACACACACACACACACACACACACACACACACACACACACACCCCTGAAACAAGCACAGTATGAGCCCAACCCAATCCTTTATCTCCAAAACAAAAATTCATTAAAGCATTTCCCTAATAGATGGAAGTATTTTCTAGGAATTTAAGAAAGATACACTTGGCTACATTCAGCTCTATTCAAGAGGTATGTGCTGGGCATTTGGAGTAATAAGATATGTAATATAAAATTCCTGCTGTAGGTAAAATTCAAAGATAACCAAAATGATGATAAATGAAGATATAGTATTCTAAGTTACGTTCCCGATTAACATTTATTTTCACTGAGAAATTTCATCTAACCCCACCCATGGCCATCTCCACCAGACCTCCAACAGGCACACATAAATCATAGCCTCACCTTTGGTAAAAATTTGGGCTTTCTCCTATATTCCAATCTAGATCCATCACAGCAAGTATCTTTTAAGTCACCAACTTGGGGTCCATTTTAAAGCCTGTGCATGCAAGCTCACTCCCTTCCTCCCAAGGGACTGGAAAGGAAAAGGAAATACAGCCAAGGACCACAGGAAGTCCTAATACCACAGAGATCCCCACCTGTTCAGGGGAGTTTATTATTTAATTACCAGGGGGACTTATGGAAAAAATGGGGAGGGTTAGCTCCAAAAACAACTTTAAACTAGAGGCTTTCATCCCTATAACTAGCTTTTATTCTTTAATAGATCTTTCAAAGTGACATGTAAATTAACCAAATTTTCAGTATGGTCATCTGAGATGAACAGGTTTTTTCATGGTTTACCATGAACACATGTGGTGGCACTGCTGCTACTCTAACCAATGCCACTTTGGGTGAAGGTCCAGGAACAGCTCATATCCTATCTTCCGACCTATCTGCAGTGCTCAAGAGAATGAATGCCCACCTTTCTCTACTGAAAAAAAACTCACTCTCCCAATGTGCTGGCCCAAAGTGTCTTTCCACCACTGATGAAGTCCAGGAGGAATCATACCATGACACTCTGGCCCAAAGGTTGATATGTTAGCAATTACTTGATTCTCTGATGCATCGTTTGGCAGGGTTCTTTACGTACCATGCTTGAGGATATGCTGCTAATGAAATGCACCTTGTTGTAAAATATAAGAATTAGGAAGCCTAACCACTAATTTTATTAATTAGCTATACCTACAAAACTTGTAGGTACATACAAACTATGAAATTCCAAACTCAGCTGATCAGGAAGAAACTATCCTTTAAAACGAGAGGAGACAAGAAAGAAAGAAATTTCCATAAAGCAGCATTTAGAATTGAAAGCACAACTTGCTTAACTAGAAAATAGAAGTCACTTATAATCATGAAAATACTTTATTGATTTTTTAAAACTAATAAAGTACATGTCTCCTGAAAAGTGATTTTTGAAAGCATATTGCTAAACTGCATTGTGCTGTTAAATAAGCATTTGTACACCAACTCTGTGTCAAGTAACTGTAACAGTGTAAAATCAGTTAATGAAGCTTCAAAAAAATTGACCTGGGAATACTACAAGAAGCAAAGAAAACAAGTTGTTTTTCATCTACTTAAGCAATTCAGTGACTGCATCTTGATTACCAAGTCAAAGTTAGTACAGCATTTCCCTAGAATCTGATTAGCCTGGAGCTCTTTTGGTAAAAACATGGAATGTCTTTTCATTGTTGTTATCAAAATGTTATGGGACAGCTAATAAGAAAAACTCCACTCTGCATTTTAATGGAAAAGGTGACCTTGGTTTACCAAAATAAAATAAAAATTAGAAGAGATACCAATCTGATCTTTCTGTGAAAGTGATCAGATTCTACTGACAGTACTTCAGATACCTCCCTGTCCCACAGCTCTAAGGTGAGAAATCTACTCATCTAACATTTTCTTCTAAGGTTTGTGTGTTTATTTGCTGTTTGTTTTCTGACCTGCCCACCTCATCACTCTAAGATCAAAAATCATCTACTCATAGCCATTTATAATCTTAAGGTTGGTTTATTTACTTGTTTTGTAACTTTTCCATCTCATACCTTCCCTCTTCATCTTTTTGGTTCTCTAAATGAATTCTGCCAGTATTCTACCAATCATCTCCTGGGAGTTGAAGAAATAAGGCTATTATAGCAGCCACCAGTATGCCTGAGCAGTTTCCTATAAGAAGACACTCAAAATAACATGTTTCATAGATCTGTAAAATCTCAGAAATAAAAGGAACTTAAAGACTATTTAATCCAACCACTCTGTTAATCTTCGCCAAGTGGCTAACTTTAAAACATCTGCAATGACATTTAGCTTACTACTTCTCAATTATAGCCAATTCAATTTTTAGCTGATTCTAATGACCAGGACAAAATATAATTCCCAAATCTTCTACCCAGTGATCCTAGTTCTATACCTTAGAGCACGCCTCCAAAGAGGGGCAGGGGGTAGAAATCAACTGATTCTTTCTCATCAGACCTTCAAAGATTTGAAGACAGCAATCTTATCTGTATTTATTTTTCTTTCCATTTTGCTAACTATGTCCATTTCCTTCCATTTTTCTTATTTGATGTGATTTCAAGCACCTATACCTAAACACACTCCTCTTTTGGGACCAAGTAGAATTTAGAATCTGGACTGAGCCAGGGGACAGTAACCTATCCTAGGTGGCTATCTTAGGTAGGGAAGTTCTGAGTCAAATCCTTGAAGGAGAGCTAAGAATTTAAACCCGTGACAACCAATACCAATGATAACTCTAGAACTGCAGAAACAGAATTAATAGCAAGAATCATAGCCTAGAGCCTATGGCTAGGCAGACACAGGAGTAGATTGGAGACACCAGGAGGACGATCTGGAATGCATTAGAGTATGGGTGGCTCATCTTTATCAGCTAGTTGTTATGTGTACCTGTGAAGAGCTGGATCAAAATCTCCACATAAAGATGGAGAGGTCCACATCCCAGGGCACTCCTACAAGGTTATAAAGGGCCCATTCACAACTAATGGCCCAATATCCCAAAGGTGACAAATATGTATTATAACTGTCTGGACTGCAATGGGATATGAAACATGACAGCACATGAGTAAACAAAATAAGCCATTTACATGATGAACATTAAATCCAGTTTATTTTCTGTGACAATGTAAAAAACTGCAATGTTTTTAAACAAAATAAAAGCTTTAAACAAAGATAAACTAGAATGCATCCCATAGAGAGAATCACCTTTATCTCAGACGGTGCCATAGCAACTTTACCTGTAATAGCCAAAAATTGGAAACAACCACGTAGCCATAAACAGGAATGGATAAACAAATTGTGGTATAACCATACAATGTAATACTATTCAGAAAAAAAGGGAATGAATTAACGTGGTTGAATCCCAAAAATATTATGTTCAGCAAAAGAAGATATAAAAGAGTACATACTGTATGACTTCAGTTTTAGGAAATTACAAACAAGGCTAATCTAAACTATAGTGTCAGAAAGTAGATCATTCATTGCCTAGATCTAGGGGTGGGGATTCCCTCACCAGGCATGAGGGAATTTTTTAGGGTGATGAAAATGTTCTATGTATTGATTATTATGGACGTTACATGAGTGGACCTATTTGTCAAAACTCATTGAACTATACACTTAAAATAGGTACATTTAATCAAATATAAATTATACCTCATTAAAGTAGATTTTTATAGAAATGTATTTGAAAACATTAGAATTAGCTCTTAAACCCCTTACCCACATTCAGGGTATAAAAGATCAAGAGTGAAGATAGTTTCAACAAAAAAAATTTTTCTGATGGAGCTATTTGGATCCTGAGGACTCCAACCTTTCTAAAAATCGAGGGAAGATGTCTTTTCTTGCCTTAAATCTAGTGAAAAAGATTCAACAGGAGTACTCAGAAAGCCTAATAACTGCTATTTCAGAGTGGGAGAGAGACTGAATTAATGTCTGACTCACACTTGAGAAACCTAAAGCCAGAAGCATTGATGGCAGAACAAAAATGAGATAGCAGTTTGGTGATTTATCCTGCCCACATAGAATGCATCAGAACAAAAGATTCTAGAGGGTTTTCTGGGAGCCATGTGCAAGAGAACACTAGAGTGGGGTCATTTTAGGTCTTGTCTAAGAGGTGGGCTAGAAAGATAACGAGTCTTCAGCATAAAGTAGCTGTATGTGAATGGCTGAATTCTCAGGGGCTGAAGAAGCTGTAAGAGACAAGGTGCAATAAAGGGGCACCTTCCCTTGTCAAGGTAGCTCTAGATAAGAGGTCTCCAGAAAATGGAGCACCTCTAAAGAAGCCACAGATAAGTCCCACAGCAGAGAGTCATACTTAAGCACCCACCAAGCTCCAGAGAACACAAGGTCAGTTTTTGTAGCACCAATAAAGAATAAAACTTCCCTGCCCTTTTTACATCTTCACCATACCCCTACCCCTCTCAAATCCCAGAGGAGTCAGAAATCATGGTTATCAGGCACAGAGAGAAAAGTAAACATACAAGGCATGGAATGAAAGACGCTGTCAGTATACTCCCTTTCTAACTGCATGCAGTAGCCCATGGAAAGTTCAAGCTCAGGGACAGAACTTTTCACTTTAAATCAAGTTTGAAATTTTGACAATCCTATGGAATTAGGCAATTTAATTTCTGGACCAATACAATTTGTATTACATATGAATAATCAGAAAAGGTCCTGACTTTTTGGACAGTTGCAGGAAAAGAAATATTTCCAATGAATGAATTTTAAAGGAATACTGAAGACAAAAGTAAATTTGCTCCTATACCCTCGCTCTTTATGTCCCGCACTTCCCTGGAAATTCACACGTTGGAAACTAACCCCCAATGTGATGTCATTAGGAGGTGGGAGCCTTTGAGATGCGATGAGGTCATGAGGGTAGAGCCCTCATGAATGGGATTAGTGGCCTTATAAAAGAAGCCCCAGAAAGATACTTTGCCCCTTCTACCATTTGCTACCTTCTACCACTTCTCACCAAACACCAAATTTCCCAGCACCTTAATCTTGTACTTCCCATCCTCCAGAACTCTGAGAAATACATTTGTTTTTTATAAGCTACCTAGTCGGATACAGCAGCCCAGACAAAGACAATTGTTTTCTGATTCTATCCCATGATTTGTACTTGTCCAAAATAACAGCTACACTAATTAGTAGACTCCATGGGTGAGCAGAGGCTGTGCTAGGTAGAACCACCACACAACAGAACTTTAGGAGGGGATATGCACAGAGACATGGCGTGAAAGCCACCCCTGGTGTTGGGCAGCACAGCAGCCCTGATACCAGGAGCTTTGCAGGTATAATTTCTTAACAAGGAAAGGGTTAATCACACAGCTCTGCCCTTATTTAGCCAGTCACAAGGTCAAGATTAAGCACTGGGTCTCCCACTTCTTAGATGAACATTCTGTCAAACTAGTTTAACCTTGTCATTTCTACTTTCTAAAGGCCAAAAGGCTTTTGTTTTCTGCACAGAATATTCAGTAACTGTTGAATAAAGCAATGAGTGAATCAGTTTAATCAGTCAAATGGTACCCAGCTCTAATGCCACCATTCAGCTGAGATTTTCTAGCTCTTGTGATTTTTATTCAACTTGATTGTTTTACTGCTAAATCTTAGTATATGATTAGATAAAACAGAATCATATTTACCACCCACTAAGCAATGTTTTTACAGAAGTCATTTTATCTGTTAGAAAAAAACAAAAGCCTGTCCTCTTTCACCAATCAAAACCAAATAAACAGAAATGATCAGGAATATAGATGTCTTCATTTAACAATCAGGTATTAGATTACATTTGCCCAACACAGTGGCTTCAGCCAAAAGTGAAATTGTTGACTTAAATGACTGAAACAGCCTGGATTAGAATAGCTTCTAGTCCTAACTTATTAAAACCACCGGGACCAGATTTTTCTTCCCCTCTTGCCAAGCTCTATTTCATCTGGATAGGATTAGGATGGATTGAATTAGGACCTAATTCAATGGATTAGGTCCATTCTCAGACAGCCTCTTCTCTAGTGACAGTAATGTGGCTACAGAAATTGCCTGTGATATATCTTCTCAGGTCAAAGTCTAACAGCAAGGATAGAGCCTGATTCCCTGATACATATTTTATAGTCCCTGAATTTAGTGCCTATGGATAAAGGGTTAACAAAATCATTTCCCACTCTGAGTGAGAATCTGACTTTGGGTCAACTGTCTAGCTCTCTTCTCCTAGAAATCTGATAAGAGTCAAGAGTCAACTACATTGTTAGACAACATTTCTTACAATAAAAATGATGCTTGATTAGTAATCTGCACCAGGACTTGGAGGAAATATAAATCAACTAAACAGCTGATGAGGTTGCCATGCTTTGGGCTCCCGAGTTCAGTGACTCATAACTGATACTTCCCTTACAGAGAACCTGGAAGCTAGGCCTATGGATTTGTTACAGAAGATATTGGCTCTTATAGGGCATGTCTTTCTCACCTGTGCAATATGGATCTTGTTTTCTTGCCCCTGAGCTGTATTGCTATGCTGGACTGCTAAAAGGTCTCTTGCAGAGAAAGCATGTCTAATGCCACAGGCAAGCTGTTTTCTCTCCTATAACCTTCTGAGTAGACTAGTACAGGGTAACGTATGGAAGTGAGTTTAAATGTCTAGTGTAGCGGTGAAGGCCCCTCTGGTAGGTGTTGCAGTGCTCATCTCTGAACCAATAACCGTAATGAGAAGAACAGAAGTAATTGATTGGAATAACCTGAGGTTACATGTTCTACCCCAGGAACAGAGGGATTTGAGCTGCTTCACTGAAAGTACAGAGAACAAGAGTGCAGCAGGAGTGGCTCTGTTGAAGCTCAATCAGAGTTCCTCTCCAAGAAGAATTAAATGCCCAGCAGCCAAAAGAGTAAATATTTACTATGCAATCGACTCTTACCTACACACCACAAAGTACATAGGATTCAAATTCATGCCTCAACCAAATGACTAATAATTACATATCAGAAACCTATGAGAGTATGCCTGCAAATAATCAAAAAAGCTGCAAATACTAAAATTTCAAATGCTAAAAATCAGTAAGTCATTGCTAGTAGCTCTCTAGAAACAATAATCTACAACTAAACTTTGACCTACTTATTAGGGCTCCCATCAAAGGATTCAAGAATTCTTTGTTAAAATTTTATTGCTTTCATTCCAAACTGTTTAATGTGAAAAAAATGAAATTAATTTAAATCCAAGAGGCAATTAAACACAGTTAAGAGCAGAGACTTTAAATGTAGAATATGTGGGTTTGAAGCCTACTGCCTCTAACTAGCTGTTGATTTTGTGCAAAGTTAAATTAAATCTATGATTTTCAGTTTGCTCATATGGAAAATGAGGATGATACCTATCCTCACTGGGTTATTTTGAGAAGTAAACAAGTAAAAATACATGTAAAGCAACAGTGCCTGGCACAAAGGAAGAAGCGGCAAGTATTACTAATAATAGCATAATCATCCCAAGAATTTAAAAATCTGATGTATGTAATCTGCATCTCAACCTAACATTTTTTTTCATACCTGTAGTTACTCTCAAAGTAATAAAATTTTGTGACTTTGGGGATAATAGGCATCAAGTAAGAGAGAAAGCTTTATTTAATCAAATTTGAAAAGACGGTTAAGTTGTAGCACAAAATAAACAAAAATATGATTCTGAAGAAAGTCAATTATTTGTGCAGATATTCCTATGCTTTGAAATTTAGGGGTCTGATGAGGGTCTCAGGGATCTATCCCTGGTAAATATATCAAAGATCTGCAAAACTAGGTCTGCAATAAAGAACCAGGGCTACACAGGGTAAGTTCCAAGTCATTTCAGGAAACAACACCGGTGGGCTCATCATGTGCTAGGCAGCATCCTTGTAAAACTCACAGCCTAGTGGGTAAGAAAGACCCATGAGTAAGTAAAAGCAACGTGATGTGCTAAGTGCTGTGTGGGGACATGCACTGGGTGTTCTCTTCCCACAAAGGAGGGACTGAAAACCCAAGATGCCTTTTAGTCAGATTAAATTCACTCCATTCCACTTTGGTACCTCCTCTTTGCCTGTCTGTAAGAACATTAATGGTAACATACCAGCCATTCCCACTTCTTAGACAGGCCTGTGTGAGCCGTGAATTAATGTACATTAAATCATTCAGCTTTTCTGAAAAAAGTTACTGCAGGAAAACCCAAGAGACTGTCGCTGAGATGATCACAGCTTCCTGCAATTTACTGTTATCTTTATCAAAGGAAACTGCGTGAGCACAAACATGGTTTTGCCATTATTTCAGAAGCATAAAGAAGGTGAATACCACACAAATACATAATAGCCCACAAAATGAGAACCTAAAATCTATTCTGATAAAAGAGAGACTTTCTACATTTTTTTTCCCTAAGGCCAGCAGGAAGAAAAAATAATTGCTTCTGAAGAATTCTGTAAGGTCTTCATGTTTCTAAAAAGGGAAGAGAATAGGGATAGGAATACAAAAGAATTTTAGAACTGGAAGTGAGTTTAAAGATTATCAAATCCGCCTTCTTTATTTCAAGTATACCCACAGAGCTTAAGCAGCTCACCTAAACTAATGCAGGGGTCAGGGGTAGCAGTCAGGCCTTAAAGCTCCCCCAACTATGGGAAGCAGCACTCACAGTTATCAATATTTTAAGGTCTCTCATTGAATTGACACTATTGTATTGTTTATGGTTCAGATTCACAGCAAGTTAAATAGGCTTTTGTTTCCAAGACTAGAAATCTACTATATTTAACATTGCTTCTATTGAAAAAAAGAAAAGAAAACTTTCAAAATTTCAAGAAAACTTAACAAATAAAACCTCCGTAACACAACCCATTTTTAAGTCCATTCTTGTGTATTAATCATACAGGTTTTCTTATGTTCATTCTGGCTGGGGACTTCCTTTTTATGCCCCAGTTTGACACATTTCCTATTTTATTACCTTTCAATTTTTTGCTCAATAATTATCCTGAATGTAAATATTGGAAGCCTACTAGATAGTGTTTGTCTATTTGATTTTGAGTAAGAAATTTGATGCTGTACAGATTTGATGTTGAGTAAGAACTGCCCTCAGGAAGAGACGACATAAAGTAAGAATGTCAAAATGCTTATTATCCATTGTGCAATTTCAGGTCTTCCTCCTAAAACCCACCATACTCTACACTTTCACCAATTGACATAAAATGTGACTCTTCTCTTTAAACCAGAAGTTTAGTGTCCTAAACTACATGATGGTTCACTCCCACTTAAAAAAATGCTGAAGGATTTCACTGTTAGAGAGGCACAGCTTGAAATGCATCATAAACTAAAACAATCATCAGGGTATTCACTGTCATATTTTCTTCACCCACCTTAATGGCAAAGCTCTTGACACTCAGAATGTGTTTAGCTGTCTAATGGAAAATAACACAAAAAACAGTAAAATTTGCAAGTCACCTTCCAAAGTTGCTTCCCTGAACTTGGACTGAAATTGAGCAAAGATAACCAAAATATAGATCAAGTATGTTATTTGGGGCTACATTTTTTTTTTCAACATTTAGCTTTTTTTTTTTTTAAGTTATTTTTAGCATTCAGGATTTCTTTTTTTTTAATTTTATTTATCTATTTATTTATTTTTGTCTGTGTTGGGTCTTCATTTCTGTGTGAGGGCTTTCTCTAGTTGCGGCGAATGGGGGCCACTCTTCATGCCTCAAGTTGCAGGGAGAACTTCCCACAGGGCAGACATAAATAATAAGTCATTCATTCCTCCACCAAAAAGCTCCCTAGAGAAACCAAGGTCTCTTAAAGAGACACCTTCACAGTTGTCTACATGATACACAGGTGTTTCCTTAAACAACTGCAGGTCTCACATTAACACTGCTGAGAAGCAGGTCACTGTGTTTGGGGGAGGGAAGCACCAACATAGATTTATTTTGCTTGTCCTAGAACATCATATGATGTAATCAAACAATATGTACTCTTCTGTAAAGCTTCTTTCACTCAGCTTGATGTGTGACTTTTACCCGCGTTGCCATATATAACAGTAACTTTTTCCTTCTTATTGCTAAGTAGCATTCTGTTATGACTATACTTCAGTTTGTTTATCTAGTCTCTATTCATGAACATCTAGGCTTTTTCCAGTTTGCGTCCATTATGGATAAAGCGGCTATGAATATTTTTATAAAGTCTTTTTCTGGACATAAGTTTTTATTTATCTCAGGTAAAAACCCAGGATTAGGACTGCCAGGCCAGAGGGTAGGTATATATATTTAGATTTAATAGAAACTATCAGACCTTATTCCAAAACAGTTGTACCATTTCCACTCCCACGAACAACGTGTGAGAGTTCTGGTTACTCCACATCCTTGCCAACATTTGGTATTGTCAGTCTTTCTAGTTTGTAGCTAATCTGGTAATCGTGCAGTAGTATCTCATTAGTACTTTTGCTTATTTATGTTTTTTTAATGTTTATTTATTTATTTTCTCATTAGTCATCCATTTTATACATATGAGTGTATACATGTCAATCCCAATCTCCCAATTCATCCCACCGCCACCACACCCACCCCCTGCCGCTATCCCCCCTTGGTGTCCATACAATTGTTCTCCACTTCTGTATCTCAATTTCTGCTCTGCAAACCGGTTCATCTGTACCATTATCTAGGTTCCACATATATACGTTAATATTCAATATTTGGTTTTCTCTTTCTGACTTACTTCACTCTGTATGACAGTCTCTAGATGCATTCATGTCTCTACAAATGACCCAATTTCGTTCCTTTTTATGGCGGAGTAATATTCCATTGTATATATGTACCACATCTTCTTTATTTATTTATTTTTTTTTGTGGTATGCGGGCCTCCCCCTGCTGTGGCCTCTCCCGCTGCGGAGCACAGGCTCCGGATGCGCAGGCTCAGCGGCCATGGCCCACGGGCCCAGCCGCTCTGTGGCATGCGGGATCCTCCCAGACCGGGGCGGGAACCCGGCCCCCCCGCATCGGCCGGCGGACACGCAACCACTGCGCCACCAGGGAAGCCCCCCACATCTTCTTTATACATTCATCTGTCGATGGGCATTTAGGTTGCTTCCATGACCTCGTTATTGTAAATAGTGCTGCAATGAACATTGAGGTGCATGTGTCTTTTTGAATTATGGTTTTTTCTGGGTATATGCCCAGTAGTGGGATTGCTGGAGCATATGGTAATTCTATTTTTCCTTTTTTTTTTTTTTTTTTTTTTTTTTCG
>NC_041224.1:122684392-122685941 GCF_002837175.3 Physeter macrocephalus | reverse complement strand
CGGTATGCGGGCCTCTCAGTGTTGTGGCCTCTCCTGTTGCGGAGCACAGGCTCCAGATGTGCAGGCTCAGTGGCCATGGCTCACGGGCCCAGCCGCTCCACAGCATGTGGGATCTTTCTGGACCGGGGCACAAACCCGTGTTCCCTGCATCGGCAGGGAGATTCTCAACAACTGTGCCACCAGGGAAGCCTTATTTGTCCTTTTTAAGGAACCTCCATACTGTTCTCCATAGTGGCTGTATCAATTTACATTCCCACCAACAGTGCAAGAGGGTTCCCTTTTCTCCACACCCTCTGAGGCATTTGATGTTTGTAGATATTCTGATGATGCCCATTCTAACTGGTGTGAGGTGATACCTCACTGTAGTTTGATTTGCATTTCTCTAATAATTAGTGATGCTGAGCAGCTTTTCATATGCTTCTTGGCCATCTGTATGTCTTCTTTGGAGAAATGTTTATTTAGGTCTTCTGCCCATTTTTGGATTGGGTTGTTTGTTTTTTTAATATTGAGCCGCATGAGCTGTTTATATAGTTTGGAGATTAATCCTTTGTCCAATGATTCATTTGCAAATATTTTCTCCCATTCTGAAGGTTGTCTTTTCATCTTGTTTATGGTTTCCTTTGTTGTGCAAAATCTTTGAAGTTTCATTAGGTCTCATTTGTTTATTTTTGTTTTTATTTCCATTACTCTGGGAGTGGAACAAAAAATATCTTGCTGTGATTTATGTCAAAGAGTGTTCTTCCTACGTTCTCCTCTATGAGTTTTATACTCCCCAGTCTTACATTTAGGTCTCTAATGCATTTTGAGTTTATTTTTGTGTATGGTGTTAGGGAATGTTCAAATTTCATTCTATTACATGTAGCTGTCCAGTTTTTCCAGCACCACTTATTGAAGAGACTGTCTTTTCTTCATTGTATATCCTTGCCTCCTTTGTCATAGATTAGTTGATCATAGGGGCGTGGGTTTATTTCTGGGCTTTCTATCCTATTCCATTGATCAATATTTCTGTTTTTGTACCAGTATCATATTGTCTTGATTACTGTAGCTTTGTAGTATAGTCTGAAGTCAGGGAATCGGATCCCTCCAGCTCCTTTTTTTTCCCTCAAGACTGCTTTGGTTACTCAGGGTCTTTTGTGTCTCCATACAAATTCTACGATTTTTTTGCTCTAGTTCTGCAAAAAATGCCATGGTAATTTGACAAGGATTGCATTGAATCTGTAGATTGCTTTGGGTAGTATAGTCATTTTCACAATATTGATTCTTATTTTTTTCTCTGATTGCCATGGCTAGGACTTCCAAAATGATGTTGAATAATAGTGGTGAGAGTGGACATCCTTGTCTTGTTCCTGATCTTAGAGTAAATGCTTTCAGTTTTTCACCATTCAGAACAATGTTGGCTGTGGGTTTGTCATATATGACCTTTACTATGTTGAGGTAGGTTCCCTCTATGCCCACTTTCTGGAGAGTTTTTATCATAAATTGGTGTTGAATTTTGTCAAAAGCTTTTTCTGCATCTACTGAGATGATCATATGGTTTTTATTCTTCAAT
>NC_041224.1:122683303-122683933 GCF_002837175.3 Physeter macrocephalus | reverse complement strand
GAGGATTTTTGCATCTATATTCATCAGTGATATTGGTCTGTAATTTCCTTTTTTTGTAGTATCTTTGTCTGGTTTGGGTATCAGGGTGATGGTGGCCTCATAGAATGAGTTTGGGAGTGTTCCTTCCTCTGAAATTTTTTGGAAGAGTTTTAGACAGAGGGGTGTTAGCTCTTCTCTAAATGTTTGATAGAATTTACCTGTGAAGCCATCTGGTCCTGAACATTTGTTTGTTGGAAAAATTTTAATCACAGTTTCCATTTCATTACTTGTGATTGTTCTGTTCATATTTTCTATTTCTTCCTGGTTTAGTCTTGGAAGGTTATACCTCTCTAAGAATTTGTCCATTTCTTCCAGGTTGTCCATTTTATTGGCTCAGAGTTGTTTGTAGTAGTCTCTTAGGATGCTTTGTATTTCTGCAGTGTCTGTTGTAACTTCTCCTTTTTCATTTCTAATTTTATTGATTTGAGTTCTCTCCCTCTTCTTCTAGATGAGTCTGGCTAATGGTTTACCAATTTTGTTTATCTTCTCAAAGAACCAGCTTTTAGTTTTATTGATCTTTGCTATTGTTTTCTTTGTTTATATTTCATTTATTTCTGCTCTGATCTTTATGATTTCTTTCCTTCTGCTAAC